>NW_010400955.1:0-249 GCF_000710305.1 Buceros rhinoceros silvestris
TCACCCCCCAGACCTCTGCCCCCAGGATAGCGTATCTGCCCCGCCTGCAACCTTAGCCCCGTGTTTATGACTCCTTCCCCTCCGAGGGCTCGGCGCTGGCACCCAGGTGCCCCCATGTCCTGGGAGTGTTCTCCCTCCCTTCTGCTGCCCTCGGCCCTTGGACGTCCCGGGCAAAGGTGCTTTTCCCTGGCCTCCGCTTGGGACAGTGCCTAGGGCGGCTCAGCAAACGGGTACTTTGCCCTGGCAAAG
>NW_010400955.1:498-778 GCF_000710305.1 Buceros rhinoceros silvestris
CCTGAGCTGGTTGCTGTAAGTGGGGCTGGCCCTGCTGGCGGTTGCCCACCCAGCACGTGGGCACAGGGCAGCATCAGGGCACCCTCCAAGCACCCAAAGCCCTTGTCTGGGGGGTCCCCCTCAGCGCCCACCCCAAGCCACCTTTTCCCCCTCGCTGTCAGGTGGCTGCGGGTCACCAGCTGGCCATGGAAGCCCCAGCTGTGCTGGCGTCTCCAATCTTATCGGCCCCATGGTACCTCCCTAGCAGGGCTGAGCCGGGGACCAGCCAGGGGGCACAAGC
>NW_010400955.1:1040-1523 GCF_000710305.1 Buceros rhinoceros silvestris
CAGCCGGGCACCGCAGGGTGGAGGAGCCTGTGGGCAGCGCGGGAGGGGAAAGGCATGCTGGTCAGACGTCGGGGCACCCTTGCATGGCGCTGGCAGACTTTGCCCTTCTTTCCTCCAGGCAGGGTAGCACCCGTGCCCTGCGTGCCCGAGGGCACCCATCCCCATGGCCTCTGGGCTTCAGCAAGGCTCGTGAAACTGCCTGGGGCTTGTGGGCGAGGCTGGGTGCGGGCTCCTGTCCCACAGCTTCACACCTGGTTTTTGGGAGCTGCCTGGGCACGTGCCGGGCAGGGGGGGTATGATCAGCCCTCCCCAGTGCAACTGAGCCATCACCAGCTCTTGCCAGCGCCTGCCAGGAGGGTCAGGATCCAGCCGGAGCCTGGCACAAGCTGGTTTGGGCTGGACCGCCCTGGGGGCAGTTCTTTCTGCCCATGGCCATAGCTGGATTATCACAGCTGGGTTCCAGGACTGTGCCCAGACGTGCCA
>NW_010400955.1:1646-2095 GCF_000710305.1 Buceros rhinoceros silvestris
CCAGCCATGCCCAGAGCTCGTTTCCCACCCCACGTCCTTCTCTCCCCCAGGTTTCACCAGCCCTGGGGGGCCACAGCCATGGTGCCACAGAGGGCTGGCACATCCCCAGCGCTAAAGGTCTTCCCAGGCCATGGCATCCCTCCCTGGGGACCCCATGCTGGGTGGGTGCCCGTGAGAACCCCTGGCTGTGCCAGGGTGCATCTCAGCCCTAGTGCCCCCCTCATGCCAGGCTGCCCTGGTGGGGAGCAATGGGCCCCTGGGGGTGTGAGGATTAAATGTGACAAACTGCCCTTGTTCACGGCGGAGCTGCTCAGGGCGATTAGAGCCTGGCTAAGACAGGCAGCGTGACACACACACACACTCCTGGCCTCCGCCTGCCCACTGCCAGCCTGGGGGACCCCCTGCCTCCCCCACCTTGAAATATTCTCCCCCAGGCTCACGGGTTGGGG
>NW_010400955.1:2225-2612 GCF_000710305.1 Buceros rhinoceros silvestris
TGAAATATTCTCCCCCAGGGGCACGGTTTGGGGGGGGAAGTTGGCTGGCACCGTCTCTGCAGAAATGGGCCCCATTGCCAGGCAAGCTCGGTGCTATGGGACAGGGTGACACGGGGACATGGCAGTGCCAGCTGCCTGCCCCAGGCACAGCATTGCCTGGACACAGTGGGCACCGCAGGGCTGGCATTGCCCGAGGGGCTATGGCACAGTTGGTGCCCATAGCGCCAGAATCCAGGACCGACACAGCGGCCTTGGCCGGTGCCCGTGTCCCCGGGTGCCTCCCACCAGGCTCCCCCCGCCGCGCTCGCTCCCTGCCCGCCCGGCACTGTGATTGTTCAGCTGCTTCACGGCGGAGGCCGGCGGCCCCGGGCTGTTTGTGTTTCCAAA
>NW_010400955.1:2881-3186 GCF_000710305.1 Buceros rhinoceros silvestris
CCCCACAGCCGTGCCAGGGCTGCGGGCACAGCAGCTGCCCAGCATGGGGCACTCCTGGGGTCCCGTGTCCTGCCTGTGGGGCCGTGGCATGCAGCTGAAGGGTGGCATAGGGTGACAGTGGGGTGGCACTGCCCCTTTGCTTGCATCCCTGTTGTTGCAAGTAGGGTTGGCTGCAAATGGGGGGCAAAGGGAGAACAAAATTCCTCCCCCTGCAACCAGGCTGGGTCCCCTGGGGCTGGCCATCTCACCTGATGCCTCAATGCCTGGGGATAGCATGGCAGCCCTTGGAATGCCCCAAGAGGGGG
>NW_010400956.1:0-3010 GCF_000710305.1 Buceros rhinoceros silvestris
TTCTTATTTCCCACGGTCGTTTTACACCTCTGCAAGATGGGCACTGTGCTACTGTGCTGGTTTGGTACCGTTCCGTACCCATTTCTTTGTGGAAGAGGAGGACCGGATTCCTAACAGATGCCTTTGATCCTTGGTGCTTATTTATATTGTGATACCATCAATTATATTCTCTTGCTGACACTGTGAGTGAAACTTGTAACATTTTAGTCATTTTACCTTAACTGACTTGAGTCCTTGTAGGCCCTTGTCTCTCACTGGTGATGTCACGGGGACTTAGGAATCAGTTCTCATCGAGGTTAGGTGTCTACACAGAGGATGTGTCTCCTCCTCTTTCGACATTGCCTTGCACTCCAAACCCACTTACTTTCCATATTTTCTGTGTTTTAAAAAAGTAACCACTTGATTTGATTGTCTTTCGTCTGTTGTGTCAGGAGCAGAACACCATTGTTCGGACGGTACAGAGATACACCACCAAATTAAAAAAAAAATCTGTGTATTCAGGCCTTGTCTTCACGGTGTCTGCCTTCAGGAAAACCACACCTCCCTGCTATCATTCCATACACCCCATACGGAGTCAAGGCGAATTGACTGCAAGTGTATTACACGGGCATTATAGTGACAGTGTAAATACTGCGTAAAAATAAAACTGAATAGTTTACTCCTTAGTGACTATGCCCTTGCTGAGGGCTGCAACCTTAGGCATTTTCTTTCTGTGTGTCTTTGAGTGCTGTTTTGTAGTGACAGTGCTGATTCTACACGTTTGATCTTACACTTGGACAAGGTGCTGGGCCATTTTATGTAGACTGTGCTTAGCAAAGTCATTTTATCTAGACTGAGGTTAGCAAATGTGACACACATCTACAAGAAGGGCCACAAGGAGGATCAAGAGAACTACAGGCCTGTCAGTGCCAGGGAAGGTTATGGAGCAGATCATCTTGAGTGCCACCACGCACCACGTACAGCACATCTGGGTGATGAAACCCAGTCAGGATGGGTTTACGAAAAGTAGATCCTGCTTGACTAACCTTCTAGTCAAGAGACTTGACATAACCTTCTGAGATCCTTCTATGACAAGGTCACCCTCTTAGAGGATGAGAGAAAGGCTGTGGATGTTGCCTGCTAGACTTTAGTAAAGCTTCTGATGCAATTTCTCCCATAATTGTCCTGGAGAAACTGGCTGCTCATGGCTTGGATGGGCACATGCTTCACTTGGCAAAAATCTGGATGGATGGCAGGACTCAGAGAGTGGTGGTGGAGTCAAATCCAGTCAGTGGCCAGTCACCAGTGGTGTCCCCCAGGGCTCAGTGTTGGGGCCTGTCCTCTTTAACATCCTTATCAATGATCTGGATGAGGGGATCGAGAGCATCCTCAGTAAGTTTGCAGATGACACTAAGTTAGGTTTAGCGTGTCTGTTCTAATGGTACTTGATGTCCTTCATCTCTTGGGGCTACCTCAGGCATCAACTCCATCAGAAATACCTGTAATGCTGGAATGGCCAGAATTTTCTTCTGTCCTAGAACCACCCAACAGCTCGAGGCAAATATGCTTAAGTTTCACCATGTACAACATTTTCCTCACCATCTTGCCAGGAACTGCCTTATTCTTGGTGCTGTGTCTGGGCTGGCCAAGGACGTTCTTGGAACAGCCAGTGGTGGGGTTAATCTTCTCCACGATCGGGATGGTTTTAGTTCCAAGAGGTCTCTCCGCCTGCACCAAGGCAACACGAGGAGCCACTTTGCTCCCAGTTCACTAGCTTTCCTCATGATGTCCTAAATTGCTCTTTGTCTTCCCGGAAACAGGGTGACCATCGTCTGTGGCAACTTCCCTTCCAAGTAAAACTGAAGGGTCGCGTGTTGAGGGAGGTTTTGGTCCCAGACACATCTCTGTTTAACCAAATCCACCACTTTGATTAGGGTTTAACAGTTGGGAAAGGCAAAAGCATCATTTTTCTGTAAAGGAACCCTCATTTTTAAATTGCTCTTTGTCTTCCCGGAAACAGGGTGACCATCGTCTGTGGCAACTTCCCTTCCAAGTAAAACTGAAGGGTCGCGTGTTGAGGGAGGTTTTGGTCCCAGACACATCTCTGTTTAACCAAATCCACCACTTTGATTAGGGTTTAACAGTTGGGAAAGGCAAAAGCATCATTTTTCTGTAAAGGAACCCTCATTTTCATTCTGATATTTTTTTTTTTTTACTGGTTTAGGCTAGTTTCCTGACACCTCTGGCTGTCTTTGCTGAAAACCCAGAGCCTCATCTCATCTCTTGAAGGTTCCCAGTTTCCACCTGAAACCAGTTGCGCCGTGATGGTGGGAGAAGGACGGCAGGAGGGGTGGAAACCTGATTAAAACAACTGGCATGGGGTGGGGGAAAGAGGGACAAGTATTTGCTCCCAATATTCATTTGCTCCCAATATTTATTTGCTCCCAAATAATTAACTGTCTCCAAATAAATGTTGGGTTTTTTTCAATTGGGTGGAAAATCTTCACTGGGAGCATCCTCGAGGGTTCCTGGAGTTCTCCAGGCCTTGCAGGGACCCATTGTACCCAGTTGCCCAGGCCCAGAAGGGCCTTAGCAACCAGGACCAGACAGGATATCACCCATCATGATTGGAGGGGGGACACATTGTTCTCTTGGCCCATAGTAGGGGCTACCCCTCATTAGCCCTCATTTGTGTACCCTATAAAAGGGGGAGAGCGGGCTGAAGTTGCGGCACAGGGATGAGTTGAGCCATGGAGGCTGCCGTGGGAGGAGCGGGCAGGGGCTCAGCACTACACAGAGCTTGGGAAGAAAGTCCCTAGCATGGCAGGAGGTCAAGAAGTCCAACAGTATCACCAAGACATGGTGGGACCCCAAGGACACGGACAAGCGCAAAAAGCTGTATTGGGAGATGAAGAACACAGAGGAGCATGAGAAGCTGTGGTGGGACATCAGAAGCCCAGAGCATGTCAAAAAGCTGCAGCAAACTATCGTCAGCCCCTGGCAGACCACCTTCTCCCCTGGAGGGCCCGGT
>NW_010400956.1:3136-8609 GCF_000710305.1 Buceros rhinoceros silvestris
CAGTGTCAATGAGGTGGAGGAAGGACTTGCCCAAAAAGCCACGGCAAGAGATCAACAAACCGTGGCAGATCACCTCCTGCCCTGGAGGGCCCAGTGCTGAAGTGGAGGAGAAAGGACGCGTCCAGCACAGAGGAGGCAAAGTGAAGCCCCCAAACGATGCTGCTATGGAAACATCTGAAAACAACCACTATCTTGGAAACCTCTTTCAATGCCCTGGAGGAAGGACTTGCCCAAAAAGCCACGGCAAGAGATCAACAAACCGTGGCAGATCACCTCCTGCCCTGGAGGGCCCAGTGCTGAAGTGGAGGAGAAAGGACGCGTCCAGCACAGAGGAGGCAAAGTGAAGCCCCCAAACGATGCTGCTATGGAAACATCTGAAAACAACCACTATCTTGGAAACCTCTTTCAATGCCCCAGAGTGGCTTGAGACATGAATTAATCAGCATGGCATTGCAATAAAATAACTTTTGGTGGTGTCTTGGGCTTTCTTTGGTGGGTAGAAGGTGGTGAAAGGGTTGGTTGGTCTGCGACTCCAGGGTTTCCTTAGTGAGGATCCGTGAGTGGTTTTTAGCTCAGCAAGAATCTGTCAGTGGTTCTTAGCTGATAAAAATGGGCTTGTTTTATTGCTGTTAACGTTCAAAACTCTTGTTTTGGTCTGGTCAGCGTGGTGACGGGAAAACGGCACTGCTGCAGTTTGAGGATAAAGGAGGTTCCACCCTGGCCTCCAGTCGGAAGATTTGGAGACACACCATACATAACGCTGCTGTCTCCTTTGAGAGCACACGTAGAATCAGTCTCGAGGAGAAAAGACAGCGCAGAAAGAACCGTGCCTTGACTGTACCACCCAAGGAGACCTTCCGGTGTGCTCTTTGCAACCGGTCTTGCCTATCCCGCATTGGCCTTTTCGGCCATCAGCGCGCTTGCAGTAAGCGTGGGGAAAGCCCTTCCCAAATCTTCGTCCGCGAAGCTAAGCCATGATGATGATGATGATGATTTTATGCACCCATGGAGCATGCTACATTTTGGAAGGAACACAAGTTAGTGAAGAGGAGATGGTACTGGCAGTGGTTGGTTTTCAGTGCCTGCTTTGGGACACAATATACTCCAATATTGTAAATCGCAGAGCTAAAGAGGATTGCATCATGCTGCAGTTCCTGCTAAATGTGGGTTTGCATTGCACTCAGGCTTGGAAGGAAACAAAGATTGTCCTGCAGAAGACTTCGAGTAACTGTCCATGTTTCCCCGAGTGAGCGCACAAGCACTGGGGAGCAGTTTGCAGGGTCAGAACTTCAGGCTGCTCTGGGTGATAAACCCTCAGGAGAGGAAAGAGAAACCCCCTTCTCTAAAGACAGCTCTGCTTATCATAACACCTCTTCCTCTTGGGTAGTGTTGGTGAACAGACTCTAAACACGTCACTAAACTGTTAACACAGCACGATATTTCAGGATCATTTTCGGCGTCAAATGCTCTCACACGCAGTGCGCTCTCTTGCCCTGTGGACAGTCTGACTTCAGGACTGGCCTGGTGGGTAACTTCCCTTTTCTGTCCCCGTACAAGGATGGGATTATGAAGGCAAAGTCAGGGTACCGGTGGTGCCCCACGACAAACCAGCCTGTGATAACCCCGACACCCACTGTTACACACAGGGAAAAGCTGTGGGCTTTTGCTTCAGACTCTGCAAAAGATTTACCAGCCCGACGAAAGGGACAAGACGTGGAGAAACGCCACAGCGCAATGTCAGGAGGGCAGGTGAGACTTCCATCCGTGTTCCTCAGACGCAGCGGCCTCGTTTTGTTTGGGATGCGGTGTTGGAATGGAACCGTGACACCCATGTTCTCTACTGCACATGGTGCTGCGCTGCAAAGACCTTCCATGGCCCAAGTTCAGCTACCAAGACTCGTTAAATCTCTGCGTAGCAACTGTCTAAACTTTCCTTAGTGCACAATTCTCTCAGGAGCGGAAGCCAGATGTGTGGCATCTCATCACCTGAACCCCATTGGGGGTCCAGCTTTGGCTGACTTTTAGTTCAGGCTTATCTGCCTCTAGAGATTTTCATTTTCTAGTCAAAAAGGAAAATGCTGATCAGGGCGTTCTCTTCCTCTTTCATACAGCATTGTTCTACCTTCAGTAATTTGCTGTTTACAACAAAAAATCGATGGGTGTCTGAGAAGTCGGAGGTGTTGACGTTCTTGTGGATGAACGCACCAGGGGAGCTACGTTCTGTGTTTTGGAGTTTGTTTGGTTGGCTTTTTGTGGTTTGGGTTTTTTTAATATCTGGATATGTGAGTTTGATCAAATAAGTTCTATAAGGAAAGAAATGTAGCGATGTCTGGCTGAGAAGCTGCTGCCCTGCTTCCCTTAATAACCCACCTATGAGGTAACTGAAGGAAGTTATCACCTTTCATTTCTCTGAATCTACCTGAGCAAATTTTCTTTCTAATTTCATTTAAACTGAAGAGAGTACAGAAACACTGTATCTGTTTGATGGTGTGTGTAAACATCACACTCCGTATATCACAAAAATATCTTTTATGTGTAACTCACAGAATCCCAGAATCATCTGGTGAGAAGAGACCTTTCAGACCATCGAGTCCAACCGTTCCCCCCGCACTGCCAGGGTCCCTAAACCATGTCCTTCAGCACCACATCTACTATCTATCTTAAACACCTCCAGGGATGGGGACTCCACCCCCTCCCTGGGCAGCCTGTTCCAATGCTTCACAACCCTCTCTGGAAAGACATTTTTCCTGATATCTAACCTAGATCCCCCCTGACACAACTGCAGGCCATTCCGTCTCATGCTGTCATTCGTAACATGGGAGAAGAGACCAACCCCCACCTCTCTACAACCTCCTTTCAGACAGTTGTAGAGAGCGGTAAGGTCTCACCTCAGCCTCCTCTTCTTCAGACTAAACATTCCCAGTTCCCTCAGCCGCTCCTCATATGTTCTACTATCTATCTTAAACACCTCCAGGGATGGGGACTCCACCCCCTCCCTGGGCAGCCTGTTCCAATGCTTCACCACCCTCTCCGTAAAGACATTTTTCCTGATATCTAACCTAGATCTCCCCTGGTGCAACTTAGGCATTGCCTCTTGCCCTGTCACTTGTCACAAGGGAGAAGGGATCAACCTCCTTTCAGGTACTTGTAGAGAGCAAGAAGATCTCTCCTCAGCCTCCTTTTCTCCAGGCTAAACAGTCCCACCCAGTTCCCTCAGCTGCTCCTCATAAAACTTGCTCTCCAGACCCTTCACTACCTTTGTTGCCCTTCTCTGAACCTGCTCCAGCACCTCAACGTCCTTCTTGAAGTGAGGGGCCCAAAATTGAACACAGCACTCAAGGTGTGGCCTCACCAGTGCCAAGGACAGGGGAACAATCACTTCCCTCGTCCTGCTGGCCACACTATAGCTGATACAAGCCAGGCTGCTGCTGGCAGTTTTACTGACCCCTCTCCCTACTGCCTCAGGAATTGAAAACTCTAGAATTTCATCATCCCTTTGGCCTCCAACCTCCACATCACCCACAACTCCTTCTCTATTGGTAAACAACAGGTCCAGCAGGGAGTCTTCCCTGCTTGGTTCCCTCACCAGCTGTGTGAGAAAGTTGTCTTCCACACGCTCAAGGAACCTCCTGGATTGTTTCTTCACGGCTGTATTATATTTCCAGCAGACATCTGGTAAATTGAAGTCATCCTCCAGAACAGGTAAACAACAGGTCCAGCAGGGAGTCTTCCCTGCTTGGTTCCCTCACCAGCTGTGTGAGAAAGTTGTCTTCCACACGCTCAAGGAACCTCCTGGATTGTTTCTTCACGGCTGTATTATATTTCCAGCAGACATCTGGTAAATTGAAGTCATCCTCAAGAACAGGTGGCACTGATTGTGAGACTTCTCCCAGGTGCTTGTAGAATATTCCATCTATGACTTCATCCTGGTTGGGTGGCCTATAGCAGACTCCCACAGTGATGTCTGCCCTGTTGGCCTTTCCCCTGATTTTAACCCTTTTGACACCATTGTTGATCTCTAGACAATCAAAACTCTCCCTGACATTCAGGGCCACTCCCCTGCCTCTTCTTCCTGGCCTGTCCTTCCTGTAGAGTTTGTAGCCATCCAATGCAGCACAGTTGTGCGTATCATCCGACCGTGTTTCTGTGATGGCAACCGTATCATACTTTCCTTGCTGCACCATGGCTTCTAGCTCCTCCCGTTTGCTGCCCGTGCGGCGTGCATTGGTGTACATGCACTTCAGCTGGGCTATGGATCCCATCTCCTTTTTCTGGTGGGTGAGGAGAAGGCCTAATTCCTGCCTGACCATTCTCAGGACCTGCCATGATTCCTAGCGTACGAGCGTCCCTTGCGACTATCCGCGACACACTCCCGTTTGCTGCCCGTGCGGCGTGCATTGGTGTACATGCACTTCAGCTGGGCTATGGATCCCATCTCCTTTTTCTGGTGGGTGAGGAGAAGGCCTAATTCCTGCCTGACCATTCTCAGGACCTGCCATGATTCCTAGCGTACCAGCGTCCCTTGCGACTATGCACGACACACTGCTCTCTAATTCTACTGGTGTGGCAGTCCCAAGGAGCTCACTAGCACACTGATCCACTAACACCGACATGCCGCTCTCAGGCTTAGCTCCAGCAATCCTGATTTTATCCCTTTCCCCCTTCAAATCTCGTTTAAATCCCTTTCGATGAGCCCTGACAGCCGCTGTGCAAGAATTCTCTTCCTCCTTTGAGACAGGTGCACCCCATCTGACACCAGCAAGCCTGGCGCTGTGTAGACCGCCCCAAAAAACCCAAAGTCTTGCTGGTGACACCAGTCTCGAAGCCAGGTATTGACCCAGTAGATCTTCCTGCTTTCCCCCTCATCATGCCCTGCAACTTGAGGGATAGAGGAGAACACCACTTGTGCTCCTGATCCCTTGACAAGCAGCCTAGGGCTCTGAAATTTTTCTTGATTCCCCTCAGGCTTCTCATTTGGAATTCATCACTACCTACCTGAAAGATCAATAATGGATAATAGCCTGATGGCTGTACCAGGGCGGGAAAGTTTTCTTGCTACATCTTTAACCTGGGCCCCAGAGAGGCAGCCGACTTCCTTGTGAAGTGGGTCAGGTCTGCACATCATGCCTTCTGTTCCTTTCAGAACGGAGTCACCTCTGATGATAGGTGAATGACCCGTCTCTTTTCATTTACAGAAGTAGTTTTTATGCGGGAAAGTTTTCTTGCTACATCTTTAACCTGGGCCCCAGAGAGGCAGCCGACTTCCCTGTGAAGTGGGTCAGGTCTGCATATCGGGCCTTCTGTTCCTTTCAGAACGGAGTCACCTATAACGATAGGTGAATGACCTGTCTCTTTTCCTTTATATAAGTAGTTTTTATGCTGGGCTTCGGTTGACTTAGCTCCACCAATGCTTCCTTGCTTGGAGAGTCATCAGTTTCATTATTGATTGGCTTCACTTGCAGGGCTTCATACT
>NW_010400957.1:0-11439 GCF_000710305.1 Buceros rhinoceros silvestris
CAGAGCCTGGCAGCTCTGTGGTGGTCAGACGGGAACCAGGTCACAACTGCTGCAAATCTCCTCCTGCTCCTCTCCAGGAACTCAGATGCAAAGTATTCTTTCTTCTTTTTTTTTTTTTTGAAGTGTTAAAAAGAGTTTTGGTTGGGTTTTTTCAGAGAACTGATGCTTAGTCCAGCCCTACTTAGCTCTGAAGGGGGTTCCCTCATGCCAGCTAAAGAGCTATTCCTTTGGGGCTTCCCCTTCACAGTTCAGAGCATCCCACCAGGAGAACCAAGGGCCCGTTGTCAGCTTGGACCCACACCAGGTGCCAGCAGGTTTGGGGACTGCTTGTCTGCAAGAGCAACTGGAGCATGAAGAGAAGGGTCCCGCAGCTCCTGGCCCTGCCCAGTGCCCCTGCAGTGCCCACAGGTACACAGGGCAGCGCTCACAGCTTGCTCCGCTTCAGGAACGGGACAGCATCGAAGCTGAAAGGTGCAATCCCAGATTTATTTCCATTTACACAGTCTGCAGATGCATACCTAGTCAGGGAACCGAATTCAGTCCCTCTTTTTAAAGCCACTTCAGAACAATGCGCATCCCAGCACCCAAACCGTGTCACCAAATACAGACAACAAACGTAAACACAATAAAGAGGTACACAAAGGGGAACCAAGCCTCCGGCTCTCTCCCCAGGTGTAAGAACCCCGAACGGAGAGCGTGGAAAGAGCAAAGACACTGCGAATACTAGGAGAGTGCAAAATTTAAAAAATTACTCTGGATTCCTTGACCTCCCGCTTCCTCTGCATTTGTGTGGCACACAACAACAGGGCAGGAACACTAAGCACACCTGGGGGGGACCGGAATAAATGTGGGTGTGAAATGAGGGGCATCTGTTCACTGCAACGGCAGACACCAGAGATCTCTACTGAAAGCAAGAGATGTAGAAACGGGGGGCGAGCAGTACTGCTACAGGCACCCAGCTCCTCGTGACATCAACAGAACTGTCCGTACGTTAACTGAAACCAGAATTTGACCACGAACGTAGACAGGACTGACGGGAACTAAATGTAAACTGAACTCTAAAGAGACTGCATTCTGCTCAAAAAGAAAACACAGGAGGGACGAAGGATGAGGCCGAGTACTGGAGAGAAGCTGCCACAGGGACCATCCTTCCCGAAAATCAGTCGTGAATTGCACACACACAAACCTAACTCTTGTGCAAAGGGTACAAAGCAGAACCTTTTCCTACGTACCCCCAAACGGCTTATCACATACTGATATCAGGAGAGAAGTCCTACGCCGCGCCAGCATCTACCATGTGCTGAAGAACGGGACAGCGTGCTCCAACGGCCTGGGAAAAGAGAGGCGAACCCCAAACCACTGCTGAGAGGGACCCAAACAAAGGTAGTAAAGCGTGCCTGGATCCCTCGGGCAGGCTGAACTTACACCGCGATGGTGACGAACAAAAGGTGGCCAAAGCGACCACAGCACGGTTCATCCCCCAGATAAAGGCCACTAAGCCCTGGCTCCCACAGACTGAACAGAAACTGCAGACGCCTTTCACTGTCTGCTGGGGAGTGTGAGCAAGGAGAAGAACCCCCAGCAGCCGCAGCTGCTATCACTGACAGATTTTCGGAGAGAACTCACTTAGGTGAGTTCAGCCTTCACCACCTGCTGCCACCAGACCCCACTGCTGCTCTGAAAATCGGAACTAACCCCTTCTGCTGCAGCTCGCCTGCGCTCTGGGGTTGCACCACCACCTCTGCTCCCCAGCCCCTCTCCTCCGCAGCGTGGACAGGAGCTCGGTACCAAAGGAGGACCCTGGGAATGTGTGTGTATGGATGGCTGATAATCACCAAACTGGGCGCATGGTGGGAGCAGGTGGCTGCTCCAGCTGGTGCCCACTACCAAGGCAGCAGGACGACAGCTCGACCACTGACCCCAAGACTCCTTCCGCATAATGTGGATTTTGAAAGCCATAGGGCTGGCACAGCGACTCGGCCAAGCCCTTCCCAAGAGAGGAGATGCAGAGCCAACACGGCTACAAGGGGCTTTCAGGTCACGATCCACAAATCTCACCCAAGGATGCCACGAAACCATGTGCCACACCGGTGTGTGGCACTAAGCGGGTGGACTAAGCCCAGGAGCAGCACGGACCCAGGTGTGACCTGGGTGAAGTGACCCACAGACACTTCCCTGGAAAAGAGAGGGGCCACCTGCTCCGCATGGGAAGCCACACGGCAGGGCATGGCGAGAGCGCGAGGAGAGGGGAAGGTGCTCTCTTGTGGGCACGGGAACATCGCTTTGCACCGTACTCAGCAAGTATTATGTAAAACAAACGCCACCGAACAGAAATGTGTTTGCAATCCTGTGCCAAAACCGCTTTATTTAGGTTTTGTTTCTCTGTCAGATCTGCATTTCCTCTCTCTGCTGTCTCATGAGAGGAGGTAACACCAGCCACCGCTACTGTATCCCTGGTGACCTGTAAACCTTTCGGGACTCCACTGTCCTCCTGCTTTCCTTCCGTATCTGCAGTGAAGGTGAAAGAACCTGAAGAGAAAAAACAGACAGGAGGGGACCCGTGCCTCAGTGTGTAAGCACAGACTATCCCCCCAAACAGAGCACGGCTTAGGGGCTGCTACAGAAAACTGGGATCAGGAAGGTGACACCTTCCCAGCTTCGTCGTTTCTCTTTGTCCAGTGGCAAGAGCCCAGCGATTTCCCACCGCGCTCAGGGACAGCCGGTCAGCTGGACTGACCTCGAGGACAGACATCCTAAAAGCACTACTCTTGTGAGAGCTGAAGGAAGGTTTGGGAGAGAAAAGTGGAGTTTCAAAGGGGAGCAGAGGGAGAGAAAAGAACCCTGGCAGTCCACAAAAAGAGCCAGGAGCCAGAGTGGCGCAGCCTGAGCTGGGAAAACGGCCATTGTCCCCAGTCGCTGTTTGTTAACTTGCTGTCATGGGTGTCTTTGGGGCCTTTTCTTCTCCACATAGACTCAGTTATTAAGTGCATTCAAAAACACTTCTGCAGCACAAGCTACTCACAGGTTCGGGGTAGGAAGACTCAGTGTCAACTTGTTTCAGCCTGGCTGGCTTTACAAAAGGAGCGGAGAGAGAGCCAGGATCCAGGGCAGCCAGAGGAGGGTTTGCAGCCGCGCAAGATTCAGGGAGGCTTCAGGGAACAGATGGCCAGCTGAGAAATAAGGCCTAATTAGGGGGGAATTTCTGTCCCAAAGTGTTAATGGCTGAAGCACAGCAAACACATCCCAGACTACAGAAGCTCTCTGAACTAGGGAACTCTCACTGCCAACCAGGGCGAGATGTCGCTCCATCTCCACCTGCCGTGGAGTGGACTCACCCTGACTACTCCCTCTTCACACAGAAAATCTCAACTGTCCTTACATTAATATACGAAAATGTCCCACTTTCCCCATTAACACCTTCCACGTTCAGCAATCAGCATCTTTCAGCACCGTCTGTCTCGCACTGCTCCCCTGGGCAAGTCCTACGAACAGGCCAGACCAGCTCCATGCTGGTGACATACCCGTACCCAGTGCGCGCAGTATTTAAACTGGTGTCTGCTGTGTTCACTGCACCTCATCCACCCTCAATCCCTCCTTTTTCTTAACCACTGGTGTCCCACCTTCCCCAAGAACCGCTTTCAGAAACAAGGCTGCGGTGCTGCTCCCGCCGTACCGCTGAGTCCTGGCAACGGTCGCCAAAAGCTACGAAGGACGATTTCTTCCGGCGCGGAGTCACTGAACAGCTCTGGCTAAAGATCATTTTGCACTGATAAGCCTAGATTTGGGGTTGCTGTCAAGAAAGTTTAGGAAATTGAAAAGTTTAAATGAATTTCATGTATTCTAATATGGTTTAGCCTGGATTAAAAACATTTGCTAGTGATTTTTGTAAGAAATCCCTTCAACTGTATTAACTCCCCATCTCTATTAGTGTTCTCAACTGTAACAAAGTATTAGTCAATCGACTCTGGATTCTGGATGTTGATATTTATGCACATATTCCTACCCCAGTGAAGTGTCAGAGCACGCTGCCTTAAAGGGCACGTGCTGAGAGCCAAGAGCATCAGGCAAACGGGAGCCTAGGAACACCCTCGCTTTTAGGGCTCCGAAGCTTTTCCAATCCTTGCCCTAAATTAATGACCAGAAAGATTATTAGTGCTGCTTTGGAGTTGTCACTTGTCATTAATGCTACTGCCTTCAGAGCAATTTATGGAGATTCAGCGTAAGGACCCTAGCAGGGAAGGGGAGCGCCGGGCGCACAGGCTGCTCAGCTGAACTACTGCTCACTTCTGGAGGTGTTAATCTTTTGGAAATCGTGGGGAAGAGAAACCCCCGTTCAGAAATCCCCACCGAGGACGCCAAGCTCTGTTTATCTCTCTGCGATTTGATCACATCATCGCGCTGGGCGGGTGAGCTGCGCATTGCCTCACGGCTGCACTGCCCTCCCAGACAGCTGTTTGGTGCTGCGGTATTCGTCACCCAGCACCCATGGCATCAGCTCAACAACGCGGCCTCCAAAGCAACAGAAAGACCGCTTTTATTTTCCACAGCCCAGGAGTAACCCCAGCCGAGAAACAAAGACAAGCAGCGTGATTCATTTTAAACATCTGTGGGCCAGAGCCGCCCGTGTCTAAGTTGGTTTCCACCCAGCTCTCCCGGCAAAAGGGGGACGACAGCCAGCCCCGGCGCTTCATCCAGCGGGATGTGCTGCACCGTGCCCTGCTACCTTCCGGCGCTGCAGCCACCAACACCCCTCCACTACGGAAACACAGGCTGAGGGCTGTCTGGAAACGGAGAAAACATACCGCATTTTCTGCCCAGACACACTTGTAAGGAGCCAAGGAAGTCGCGATGGTCCCTTCACGGGCAGCTCCTTTCCCAGCCAGGGTGCGGGGAGCCGAGTGAGCTCGAGCGCTCCAGGCTACTCCAAGACTCTGAGATTGATCACGCTATAAATAACCGAGTTTTAATTGGGTAACCCAGGAAATTACTAGAAATGATCCTCAAGTTTCCTATGTAGGCTGCTTAAGGGATGTGCAAGTAAACCTTGCCTGGGGAGTATTCCACAGGGACAACCAGGGGATAATATTATCTGCGAGCAAAAAAAAAAAAAAAAAATAATGGATTGATTTAGACAGAAGAGGATTAAGATAGGGAAAAGTAGCTCTAGTAGCTCAGCCCAGACCAAAGGAGTCAGACAAAACACGAAAAGCTGCAGAAGGCAAAAAAAAGCTGCGAGCCTCACAGCTGGGCACGAGGATGCGGCAAGCGCAGAACAGTCTGGGGTGGAGATGGAGAGGACCACGGGAAGGCAGGCGGCTGGTCAAGGGAAGAGAATGTACAAAATAAAGGAGCATTTTCAGACACCGCGCTGGGCTCACCGACCACCTCAGGACAAATGAGACTGAGATCTGGCGAGTTAAACTCCCCAATCTTCAGATAAAGGTTGGAGCAGCGCACAATGGAAGAACAAAGTCTGTAAACCGTTGGGTCGTAGAACATGAAGAGACGAGACATGCCGCGTGCTAGAGTAAAACCACATTATTTCATCACCGGGAAGGATTCTACAAAGCTAGAGGTGGCAGATGGCATCAAAATTCTCTCAGTTCAGGAGCCCTGCTCGTTTCAAAAGGGGAAGAAGAACTGCATTCCCCAGGCAGAGGAGAGATGAGGCTGGGATGGGCTGAGACACAGCAGGCTGCAAACGGGCAAGAAGGGAGATACCCTTCCACAGTCACCAGAGAGACAGACCAGTCTACCCAATATACCACCACCCTGGAGGGTATTCACTGCTCGGGAACAATTGGATTCTTTGTAAGAGCTTTCAAATATCCCGAGAAGCATTTAAAAAGGAAAAAAAACATCCTGCTGCTGCATACTCATACTGGTAACAATACTCACCACCGGGTAATTTCATGGAGAATGTGCTCTGTATTAAACAGCTCCTCCCTCATACATCTGACAGCGTCCCCCAGCGCTCCCCTGCCCCCGGGCTGGGGAACACTCATTTCTCCAGCGCAAGAGCTGGGGATAAGCCCACAGCTGGGGACTGGCAGAGGTCATACAGGCTGAGACAGCTAATTTGTTCTCTGGGATAAACGTTAAAATCCAAACAAAAATTAATAACCCCATTAAATTTAAAAAAGCAGATGAAAAACGCAGAAGGATCTGGCCGTATCTGAATTTAGCAGCAACCTTTGCAGCCCGTCGCAGAGCAACAGGTACTGCGTAGCGCCAGCCTGCAGGTACTCCCACCTCCAGTGCACAAAAGCTGGCAAAGAGCAGCCGAGGAAGGGACTGGCTCCTCCTTGCTCCCGTTAGCTCCCTGGATGAGGACGGCCTGGTTTCGCTTCCAGGACCAGATCCCTTTTCCTGGACTTCCTCCTAGAAAACAGATTGCAGAGCTCTCCCCTAAATACCGACATTTAATATAAAGCCTTTGCATTTAATACCCAGCATCTTTGCCGGGCATCTGTCCCTCGTGAATCCCGACCATCGGCTGCACCTTTGGTGCATTTCCAGCTCTAATATCCATGTGTGAAGATGAAAATAACACCCTTCCTGCAGAGCTGGAAGTCGCTCTTTAAATTTACATTTTCAGAGACAAAATCTCATTCGGTCTGGTGAGAAACATGACTGACTGGATTTTTTCTAATAGTCAATTTATCTTACGCATAAATACTGGTAATAGAGTTTATTAAAGCTCATTTGAGGTTTTCCTTGGCTTCCCGATTCATAAATTCACAAAAATTACCCAGCGTTTGACAGAACAGCTTTTGAGGATTCGGTGCATGCGATTTGATAACAATGTCCCTCTGGCTGGAACGCGGTTAAGGAAAGGAGAAGCTTTACCATAAAAGGCTTGAGTGTTTTTAATTCCATGCCCCTGCAATAACATCTGCTTCTACCTGGTTCTCAGTTCCAGTATCTATTTAGAAACAAAGAGAAAAACCTGTCCGCGCTATGGGCTTATTCCCTGGGTTCTTAGAAAATCACAGTTTTCAGAAAGGAAGCTTAGAGCAACTCCCCTCGGGCAGAGCGGTCCGAAAGCTCGCCCGGTGAAGAGAGCTTCTCAGCACCCGGCACTGGGGCACCAGACTTTGAAAACCAGTGAGCTGCTCCTGACACACCCCACGCTGACCGCAGACCCTGCAAGCTGGGACGTCAGGGCTGCACGATGAAGAAAACGCCGGCTTTTAGACTGGTTTAACACAGGAAAACAGACACGATGTACAAACTTAACAGTTAAATCGTCTGGAAAACACATCGGAGCGAAAGAACAGTAAAAACCTCTGTAGGTCCCACCTGGTGTGTGACTGAGGTTACAGGTGAAATGGTCATTCGTGTAACATAACCTCTGTGCAGTACGGTGCTACCACAGGCCAGGGCCCCCGGGAAATCTTGGGGCAAGGTGTTCCGTATTAAAAACAAAGTTCTACCTCTTCATGTAATCTGAGGGTTTGAGCACTGAACAGAAAGAAGGAAAGAACCCAGGGTACGCCACTGTCCAAGGCTGACCCCGCTCCTTGCCGCGCAGCACGGCCTGATAACCAGTGTTCAGCACACACAAACCCTGCTTTTAAGACAAATACACTTCAGCACTAGCCCATATTCACGTGTCTGGTCGCTTGCAGGGGACCTGAGGGACTGTTTCAACGCCTGGAGAAGCCTGTGGGATACAAACCTGCACTGGGCAGAGCCCACAGCCATACAGATGCTTCTGCTCCCCACGGCAGGCAATTGTCCTAAAAAGAAAGGGCTTGTCTTTTGATTTCTTCTTTGGCTGAAACAGTCGGTGACATTTTTCAGAGATGGTAACATGACATAGGAGTATAAAAAATGGCATCACCGTTACACAGATTTGCAAAAGCGTGTGCTGCAGAAACACGTGGTATGAAGGCGATGTGCAAACGCCACCGGGTTCTCCCGACAAAAGCACGGGGACGGTGCTCAGAAAGCCCAGCTGCTTTGTAAGCTACAGGCTGCTCCAATCAAACACAAAGAGAAGAAAAAGTGTAAGAGTAATCCTCAACTGACAGAAACGTGGCGTAACAGATCGCATCACTTATCCTCAGCTGACAGACATGGAAACTCCATCGCTGAGGACAAGGGTGGTGAAGGGTGCCCAGCAAGGAAGTGCTGCTCCAGCAGGTCAGGGGCTGCTGTGGCTGTGGGACAGCCAGCCCAAGCCTTTGGGGTTTTTTAAGCTTCATTATTATGATGAATTTTCAGTAGATGCTGCCAAACTGCTCCCTGTTCTCAAAGGCAAGACCCCTCCCTCTGTCCACCGCCTGCCACCCCGTACACCAACACGACCGAAACAGCACAGTTCAGCCTCCCACTAACGCAAAAAATGTGAGCCGTGCTCCCTAATGAGGAGTACTTGCTCCTGGCACGTTGCTATTTCTCCAGCTGCATTCCCTCCCACGAAGCCAGAAATGCCTTCCAGATAACCGAGGGCAGACGGACAGGCTGCTCTCTGCCTCAGCTCCTCAGCCGCGTCTGAAGGGTCCTGCTCATGTGGACTCTACGCAGCGAAGCCGGGGTGCCCTTCACTTTTCTAATCAACACCCCGAATGTGCCAGCTCACCGCCCAGCTCCTCCCGACTGCTCCGTCGAGGCCACACCGCTTCCCACACCACTTTTAACAGCTCTCTGTCCTGCCCTGGCAGTTAACGTGGCAGCAACAGCGATGCAAACGCCTCTTTGCTGAGGACCAAACTCTGGGCACAACTTCTGAGAAGTCCCTGCAGGAGGGACCTGCACAGGCATCTCCAAGGACGGAGTCTGGCCAGAAAAATCCATGTATCAATCTATTTTAACCGCTATCTTATGCCTTTATTGTTATAGCAGTACGCCGGGATGCTGCCATAGCTGCTGATTCCCACTCCTGCGAGGAAAGGGAAGGGTTCAGCCCAAAAACTGCCAATCCAGGGAATAAGCAGAACGCTACAAATCTGATTGAAAGAGGAGGCGGCAGCCCACAGCCAGGCCCCCGGCACCTTGAGTAAGTAGCAGCGACTTGGAAACCAGAATTAGGTCACTGCTGAGCACTGGGGAGCCAGCATATGCGGCTTCCACAGAAGACCAGCAGACGTGTCCCTGGACCTGGTGTCGCCCAGCACAAGGTCAGTCGTGCTAAGAGCTCAGCAGGATACCAGCGGCCACGCTCAAGGCCTGACTCAATGTTTTGGCTGCAGTGCTCCAGGGCTCAGCACAAGGCTCCCTGTTTTCCACATGTATCTTCGTGAGAAAGGCTCTGGCTGCAGCGAACCACAGAGCTCACGGCTCACCGAAGCGTTGAACCACGGCTCTGCAGCGAGCTGCCAGCCCTGCCAACACCGCACTGTCACACAAGGAATATCTTCTTAACAAGCAATTCCTAAACCCACCATTTCTGACGACGATAACCCCAAATAAGGATTTTTTCCATGCCAAGGGGGGAAGGTTTTTCCCTTACACGTCTTTTCTGTGGAGTACATTTTGTCACAGCAGCAGCAACTGGGAGATGTACCCAAATAAGCCTGTAGGTTAACCTTACAAATGTTACAGCAGGAACTCCCGTTTCTGCCTCAACGCACCCGTACCTCTGAACGCTTGTTTACGTGCCCTGCCTGGGCTGGGTCCATACAGGGAGCTGGGCTTTGCACGAGCAGCACGAGGAAGGCGCTGGCCTCCACAGGCTGGCGCACCTCGAGGATCACCACTACCTCGGAGCACCCACAGGACCCGGTCTGAAGAGTGCATCTGGGTTGTTTCCACTCCACTTGCTAAAGAGAAGGGATAACTCACCTTTAGCAGAGATTTGTCAGACATAAAATAAACATTAGCAAAACCAAACAAACAATAGCTCTGAGCTTGCCAAGCACTTTTCCCTCTCAGTTGTGCAACCTTTTGGCTGGGAGCCAACCAAGAATTCGCTGCCGGAGAAGAATTTCACACTTAATCGATTTTTGCCGCATTCACATTTGTAGGTATCCGAGTTCCTCCTCTTAACAGAAAATCCAGCGTGCTGGCGATGCACTGGCTGCCCTCTGTAGTCACTGCTGAATCGGAGGATGCAGCAGCAGCGGTGTCAGCACGTGAAAACCACGAGCCGGTTTTGCTGCCCCGCTCTGTGAAACGACGCATTCACGTGCGTCACACTTGCTGGTGAAGGATCCTGTGCTGCTGAGCACGGCAGGGCTCAGCTCCCATAAACACTTGCACAATTCCTTTTGTATCCTAATTGAAACACTTACTCTCCTCCTGAAATCCTTCTCTGGTACAGAGACACCCCCCTGGCTTCTGGAGTGACCAGCAGCCTGGATCTGCAGGCGTGTGCTCAGCTTCACCCCGGAGAACAGCTCAGCCGCTCGCGCACCAGGCGATGGCCTATGGCGGTAACGACATGGGACGGCACCGACCTGTCACACAAAGCTTTCGCAGAGCGAGAGAGATGCCTCGCTCTGGAGGAAAGGTCATCAGTCACATACCTGACCGTGGAAACCTCCTGTGTGCCGATCTGAAAGGTCATTTCATTTTAATCCCTCAAAGTCCGAGACTCAGCTTCCTGAACTCCTCTGCTGCCACTTGATCTGAGTCAGCTCAATCCCTTTCCACGGTCATATGCAGCACGGGAAAGACGCACAAGGAAAACACTGCTCCTGCCTACTGCAGGTAGCACAGGTTCTCAGACAGAAGGATTTTTAAAAATAAAATGAAAAAGAAAATAATTTTCCCCCAGTGTATTCTGTACAGCATTTATCTGTCACACACCTCTACATGAAAGAAGAAATTTCTCTTTCTTCTATTGATAGAAAACACAGAATTAATTCCCAAGTCAAGATAATTCTTCAGACCCTCGTGACCTCCTTTCATCCTCATTCTCTTTCCCGAAACAGCTTTCATGCTGCCTTTACTCCTCCAAAAGAGAGGTCTCCTGCGTGGCAGCGGTGCCGCAGCACTTCGCAGGGTGTGCTGAACAGACCACAGCTCCTGCGGGTGAGTATCACCTCGCTCACCCTCATTTGGCCAATTATCTTTGGAAATGAGCCTTGCGGTCACCAAAAAACCCCCCACATTTCAGTTCATACAAACGTGCATACACAAAGAGGGACAAAACCCTCAGCTCGCCTCCAGAGCACAGCAGAAAATTAAAACCTGGAAGAGACGGTGAGAAGCAAAGAAAACCATTAACTCTGGCCCAGCCAAAACCAATATAAAATGAGAATTTTTTTTTAAATACATCAAAAAGAAAAGATGCCCTGAAACACCGGAAAATAAACAACTAAAATGCTGCTCTTCAGCTTCTGTGAACCCGAGCCAGACAAATTACAGACTTTAAAGGGAAGTCGACACGGACCTGCAAGGTGACTTCAAAGAGCCAAATGCCAGCTGGCAGGTCCCAGAGCCCCGCGCTAGCTGCAGAGACGCAGCGGCTTCCCCGCCCGGCCAAACACC
>NW_010400957.1:11642-12193 GCF_000710305.1 Buceros rhinoceros silvestris
AGGAGGCCGGGGGAGCCAGGAGGGCATTTCCAACGCCCGCCCCGCTGCTCGGTTCCGGGGACTCACAGCAGTTCGAGTTTCTCTTCCAGAAGGTAACAAGTGGCACTCGCGCTCCTCGTCTTCCTCTGCAGCACTGCGAGGCTTGTGAAAGATTCATGGATAAAAAACGCTGCCAAGTACAAGAGTTCTTGTTTTATTTACCAGAGAGAATATTGTACATTTGCCACACTTAGATATTCATTTACGTGATCAAGAGCGCAGGCATTTGTAGTTGAAGCTCTTCGCAGACATGCTGCCGCTTCCCTGCGCGCCAGGCGACATGACATCTCCTCAATAATTTTAAGAAGCTGTAATTTTTAGAGAACGAGATTCATAACAACTCCTTGCAGTTACCTGTAAGCTAGATGCTATCACAAAGGACCCGCGTTGCTGCCAAACGCTTCCCGGCTCAATCCACGGGGCGCTTTAACCACCATTGCTACGTCACGCTGACTTACCCGGTTTCCCTGACAGAGGCCATCAGGCAGCACCGTATGCAGAGGTGATGGAAG
>NW_010400957.1:12359-16071 GCF_000710305.1 Buceros rhinoceros silvestris
AATTTCTGGTTTGAACATTTTGCTGCTTCGTTTTAATTACTGGCTTCTGAAAGACTTCAGAAACTTTGCCAGCTCGTGCAACCCTCCACTCTTCGCTTTTGGCCTCAACTGTGCAGTCATTTCGCAGACAAACGAGTAACAGATGTACAATCTCTACTCACCCCAAGTCCTTTTATAGTAAAATGACTTCTGGCCAAATAATGTATTTTTAAAAAAACAAACAACAAAAAAACCCTCAAACAACACAATTGTAAGGCATCTCCCACAACACCCAAACACACCTGAAGACTTCTTTGAATGCTCCTGGAGGCCAAGCATCTTCTTGTCCAGGAGCAACTTTCACCCTCAGCCAGCACCGGTGGGGAGGCGAGCGGCCAGAACAGACCACGAGAGCGAGGCACGGGCAGCGCTGTGGGCTCCCCCTGCCCTCACCAAGCACTTCTGGACCAGGACACGACTTCCACCAGGGCAGGAGGCCACGGTTAACGCTGCTCCCTCTGTGGTGTTCAGGCAACGTGACAAGAGAAGTCACATCTTCCAGGGGTTTTGCTGAGGATCCTCCTGACAGGGGAGGTTTCCCTGGGGCCCAGACCAGGCTGCGCTGGCCACCGTCACCCGAGCACATGGCAGGACAGTTCCCAGGGCACACGACCGCAGGGTGCCCGTGCGGATGTGTCCCCACTTGCCTCTCCAACGCTTCAGCTGGGACACCATTGGGCACGTTTCCAGCTCACTGTCGAGGACACACAAGTTGCTCTCAAGAGATGCAATGCAGAGTGCTGGAGGCCCACAGCTCCCATCTGAGGACCATTCATCTCCAACACAATACCACCATTATGTCGCTTTATGACTATCCTCCCCAAATATATGTTTAACGCTGCACAGTTACAGAAGACAAACACTGGTTTTGTTAGAGATCCCACGATAAATTGAAAACCGACACGTCGAATTTCTCCAGGATGTTCGTTAGAGCGTGGGCAAGTTATACGTTACCCAAGTCCTTATGTAGTGAAACCCTTGGGAAAGGCAGCAAGACGCTATTTTGGGAAGAGACAACGCCTGGGACAAATATTTTCCAATATCTCCATATATAATGTCGCCCATCTTGAGTTATTAAAACTACAAAGCAGATGAACAAGGTCAAAACACGTGGGGCAAGCGAAACAAAGTCCAGCTGGAACAGGGTGGCACATCACGTACCTTCCCCAACCAGCCGACCCGGCAGCCCTTTGCAGAGGGACTGGGAATGTGGCATTTCTCAGCAATGATGCCGTGTGGGTGAGGGCACAGCCCTTCCGGGTCAACTGGTGCCATCCTGTGAAGTCCACCACCAAAAACCTGCCGGGTTTACCACGCCGACCCTTCCGAATTGAAGGCACAATTATAAATGCATTCTAAACGAAACTGAATGAGATGGTTACCGTACCAAACTCCCAAGGGGTCTCTTCCAAACAAACAAAGGTGAAAACAAACAATAATTCAGCCCAGTTTGTCTAAGATGTGGTTGGACATTGCTCACTGCGGAAGTCTGGACCCACCTGGAAGTGCGTTTCAAACCGCTCCTCTCAGAACTGGCCAAGTAGGGGCTTGCTACTCAACTAGTTTTAAGTCTTAATCTTCTGGTTACCAGAGAAAACCACGTTTACATCTCCAGGCAGTGAGAAAACCTCCGGAGCGGGGCACACCCCATCCACAGGCGCTCCTGGGGGACCAACTGCTCCTCTGCAAACCTGTCTGGAACAGCCAGGTTCGGCTGTCACACCCCTCCCGAGGACACAGCGCCCGAGAGGGACCAGGAAAAACACCCGCTTCCCTTGCAGCTTTCTTTGTGGCTTCCTGCACTGGA
The DNA here is from genome assembly GCF_000710305.1 of Buceros rhinoceros silvestris. NCBI lineage: Eukaryota > Metazoa > Chordata > Aves > Bucerotiformes > Bucerotidae > Buceros > Buceros rhinoceros. Next base: position 14,206 of record NW_010400957.1, read on the forward strand.
AAGTATTTTGATCCTCATCACAATGTGCTTAATTCAAACTCAAGAGGCAGCCCAGATGCTTAAAAATAAACTGGTGCTGAAGAGCGTTGCTGCATTAGCATGTTTTGCATAATTCATCTCGTCGTGCCGTGGAGGGCTCTTCAGCTCCCGCTCCGTGCAAGGTCACGATGGCAGCACACGCACATGCTCCTCCACGGCTTCCTCCAGGCTGAGCCGGGTGTCAGCCCTCCCTGCATGAGCGAGCCAAGCCGAGGAGGTCTGCAAGTGAGGCACGGGGCGGCTGCGGGGGTGACTTCCAGGCTTCATGCTGGGTTAAGCACAAGCCAGCTTACCAAGATCCACCAGAAAAGTCCCCTTGCTCACAGGAACCGGGATGTAAATGGCACTAAACTCTACCGAGGGACACCGTCCCTTGGAAGGGAAACCTGTGCAGCAGAGTCTACAGCAAAACCAAAGAGGTGGATTTCACTTCCCCGTGCTACAGCTCAGCGCTGGGAATCAGAGCTGACGTGGGACGTTTTCATCTGGACAGAAGCCGCAGTGGTGGCACTGGAGCACAAACCCTTCCCCCAGTGACCTCCCGCTCACACCCACTCAAGGAGCTGCTGCTCAAAAGCAAGTGTCACCCTTTGCACAAAGACCAGTAGCTGGGTCAGCAAAGAAAAGCAAAAGCAAAACTGGAATCAAGCAGAGTGATTTTCCACGCCTCACAACAACCAACAGGCTGCATTCCTCCCCACTTCTCTGATCCCAGGGTGGAAGAAGAACACCACCACCACCACCAAAAAATGAGCAGAAGTGCTCAAAGTTCAAGACTAAAAATGTATCTGGGGGCAAAGGCGGGAACTGGCACTAGGTTTGGGCTTTAGTAACACCCCAGCGACCAAGCAGAAGAGCAGAAAGCACAGGGCAAAGGAAGGCTTCCCTTCAGCAGAGACTCCAAGCTCCAGAGAGAAAACCCAGCCACTCCGGCAGGGTCTTCCACCAACTTGGCTAAGAACTCACAGACCGAGATGACAGATTTAAACCACCTTTTCTAACAGACTGAGAAAAAATTACTCTTTTATTCCACAGGCGCAGGGCTCAAAATTGAGAGGAAAAGTCTGCCCATTCCTGTTAAAAACCGAGGTGGTGTGTTGATCCGAGACGAGGCACCAGCACGGTCCCTTTTGCAGCTGTGAGGAGCACCCAGCACCCAAACCCCAGCAGGGAGAAGTCCAGCCCTTCTTCTCGTCAGCAGCCACGCAAGCAGAGGACAGGAGCTGCTAACTGGCAGGCAGACCTGCAGAAAGCAGTTTGGTTCTGAAAAGCATCTGGACTATTCAGAAAGTGGCCTGAATAATTTACAAATTTTGCTGAAGGATGCAAAAACACAACAAAAGTAACAAATACCACCGTGTACTTCTAAACAAACTCATTGGGGAAATCAAACGTTTTAGTTTGGGTGTTGCTACTGGTGGGTCATCAGTTGACAACAATTCACAGCTATTGTTTTATTTAAGATCACCTTGTATACTCCGAGTCTCATTTTGTGTCTCTAATTCCTTCCCCAGCGTCACCCACCGCACACAGCACTGGGGCAGAGACCGTGTAACACCTCGGGGCCAAGTCCTGCATGACCTCGCTCGCGAAGACAAAATAAAAACCCCTTTATCGCGGGCATGAGGTTAAGGGAGTTGTTAGAGATGCTTGATAGAGCTTCAGCGCTCCGGAGGAAAGGCGATGGTGCGGGTTCAGGGTAAAGGCAGGGGGTCTCCAGCCCGCGGTGGCAGGACTTCAGCACTCCCTGGGCACACAAGCCATCCCAGAGGCGGGCACCGCCAGGGAGAGGACCCGACCCACCAAGAGCTGACCCCACCAGCACTG
>NW_010400957.1:16235-20300 GCF_000710305.1 Buceros rhinoceros silvestris
ACACGGGACGTGGGCCACCCCATGCAGCAGCTGCGGGGTCCTCCCCAGAGCCCTGCACAGCACCAGAGCCACAGGGTCTGCTCTGCAAACCCCCTGTGCCCACCTAAAGGGAACTGATAAAACCACGACCCTGCCAGGCTCACAGACGCGCACGCTTCTCACAGACGCGCACGCTTCTCGCCCCGTTCCGTTTTCCGCCCTGAGGAGTTGATCAACCTGTTGTTACCCACCTGAGACAAAAGCGCAGAGTAATTTGGCAGGAGATAGGACACGGTGATGGGTTTATACAGCACAACAAGCATCAGGAGACCTCCTGTGTCACCCCCATACCCAGGGTTGCAGATTCCGGCTGTCGCAGCCAGCCTGCCCCGCACCCCCAGAAGCAGCCCCCTCCCAGGACAGCCTCTGAGAGGGGGTTTTGACAAAAAGCCTGCTACCTCCCTCAGGCTACCGGGAGCTTCTGGACTAGTGACACACACAGCCTGACAGAATGGGTTCAGACCTCCACCATGACAGCCCGATAAATTCAGGACGTCATTTTGCAGGGGAAAATGGTACAGAAAAGCACACGCATCTACACCAGCTTAGCCATTTTTTAAGTCTTCCGGGCCTTCAGGATCTGAAATTCATTTTAGGAATGGGACTAACTTGCTAGTAGCTAAATACCCACTGCAGCATCCTTGCACTGTAGACACTCAAAAAAACCAGTTTTACAAAAATATTCTGCTGTGAAGTCTAGATGGAAAAACTTACAAATGCCATGCACTGATTTCCAAGGCAGCCCGGCAGATGTGTCACCACCACTCGACTACTTCACTCTGAATTCCTCGGAAATACAGATATTTTACAACACGATTTTTTAAATTGTTTCTTCATGCAAACAGCGTCATTGCTCAAATCATTCAGACGGCACCTTGAGAAAGAGCCCAGTGGCAGAAGCCTGAGCGGTGAAACGCATTGGGCCTCTTCAAGATGTGAATTTTAGAGTTCTCCTTTTCCTGGAGGTGGTTCCTAAACCTAATTTAGTGTCTCTCAACTTCCATTGCATTGCTGCAAATCCCACACAACCAGTACGAATTACACCTGGGGGTGCAGGTTCTCAGTTGGGATCCGTCCCACGAGAGTTCTGTTACACGTAGGAGTCACACCGTGGACTGCAGAGCCCCACCAGCCGCGGGGAAGCGAGGGAACTACCACCACCTCGCAGCCACCTCCTGCAGCCACATCAGGCTCTGAAGGGTCTGTATCATAAAGCACGGCATAATATCTTTGATAGAGGATTAGGAGGAGGAATGGAAAAAACAGCTGGGAAACGTCAGGGTTTTCACACTGTGCTTTCAAATTCTTCAGCCATAGACACTGAAACTCCCTTGACTGGTTTGGAGACCGACGCCTGGACAGAATCCACTGCAAAGGAGGAAATTCCAGCGGAACGAAGACGTTCCTACGGGCAAAGCCTCCCGGGCATTCAACAGCAGCAGAGCCCGTGCCCTGCCTCCAGGTAGGCACCATCCCGTTCCCCTGGGGAGGGCACAAACACCTCCTCCCTCCCCACTCCTCTCGCCCTCCTCAGGAGCGGGCACAGAGGGCTCTGTTGTAAACCGAACCACCACTTGGTGGGGGTAAGAGGATATTTCCTGTGAACCGCACCGCAGATTTGTACTCCAGCAGTCAAATTATGTCAATCACAGCTCATTAGGCAACCATGCACCCTGCCAGCTCTGTCCGGGCTGCTTCCTCCACGCCGCGCCTCATTTGCAAACGCACGGCCCCGTTACCGGTTCGGATGGAGACCACCCTGCCACAAGAGCTGGGGGCCCGGCTTCCACCCCTGCTCCTCGCTGCAGCCAAGAGCGGTGCCGTGCTGTCTACGGACCCATTTGGCGCCCGGTTCGCACCCGCCGAACCACGGTTTCCTGTGCCATAAACCAGGGTCGGTTACCAGAACTCACGGTTTCTGCGCGCTTGCCCCACGATAAAGCCAGGACAAAACCCGACACAGCTGAGGAGGGAAAGCGAGCGTGTGGGGCAGGAACAATGGCCAGAGGGTCCTACAGACAGCCCCCCACGAGGGGCTGTGCCAGCGCTGGTGAGCTCCAAGTCAGTGCTGGAGCCGGGATCTGGCTCCTGGTTTATCTGTCACCCCAGACGGGCAAATCGGGAACTCAGTGCCAACACCACACCGCCACTTCCCTGGACTTTACACTCTTGCGTAAACATGAAACTAAGGGGATTATTTCTCACGTCCTACCAAAAGGGGAGGACTCGCATCAGTCTGAGAGGAGGGGAAAACCACCACTTAGCTCCCAGACAGAAACCGGGATCTCCCTTGGGTTAGCCACCATCTTTTGCTCCTCCACGTACACCCCATCAAATGCAACGTCTTCCAAAACACTCAGACTCTGGTCCTCACTGGTAGAGACAAGTACAAACCTCAATGTAACGCCCAAGCCAGGGGAGCATGTTACCACATCAGTCCTCAAATCAGCACCAGGAGACACAGACCCCCAGGGACAATCCTCTCATAGCACTGGCCCAGAGGACCAAGGGGTGTGACACAGGCAGACGCAGCATCGCTGTCCTTCACCTCGGTCAGGCACTGCCACACAGGTGCTCAGTGCATCCTCAGTACAGGCTGGAGGAGCAGACCAGCACCGTTAGATTTGAGAGCTTCACCGGAACAGTGTGACCTGGAGCACCTCCCATCGCCGCCTGCAATTTCCATGCCTCAAGCCTCAAAGGAGGTGTAAGGTGCCCGTGTACGTTATAAGTGGACAGACCGCTTCACCACAGACCTTCCTCAAGACGAAGCCTGCTAAGAAGCCAGTGCACGCAAGCCAGTGCACATGGCATCACCTTCAGGCACACCACTGCTCGTCACTCCTGGCTGAAGGGACCAGAGAGGTCCTGCAGAAGATCAGGAGAGCACGTAACCTGCGCCATCCTCGTGGACACGCAGGTTTCTCGGGGGACTACGGCTCACCGTGCTGCTCTGCCTGAGGAGAAGAGAATAAAACTTCAAAACACTTCTGTGAGGCTGCCCAGGAGGAACCTTGCCTGCACTCTTTACACACAGAAAGGGAGACGAACTGCTCAGCACGACGACTGTGTATCTGCACGCAGCTGTAATTCAACGTGTTCGTCAACGTCAGAAACCGTCCTGGAAACTTCATTAGTGGGATGAAAATTGCTATTGTCAGCCAAGCCCTTCAGGACCTCACCAGGGCTCTCCGAGTGCGCGAGCAGCGCTTGTGCCAGGCTAATTTCTTAAGACAGAGTGTAAAGAAGGTGAGATTTAGTCCTATAACCTTCAGCATCTCCTTCTTCGTACTCCCATCTCCTGACTAACCCTCTCTCCCCACAAAAAACATTCCTCATCTCTTCTTCTCCCACTGCCACTCCTCTCTCATTACTCCCTGCTGTTCCACTGCCTGTCCCGTTTGGGGTTTGACGAGTAGCACAGTCATCTTGCCCTCAGAGCCACAGAGAAAACAGTAATAGCAGCCTAGGAGTCTCTTCTTTCATCACCCGGGCAGATATTTCCTGGAAGCTGCACCAAACACCAGCCACCCCAGCTGGCTGCAACATCAGGCCGAAGGCGAATGTTGGCTGTTCCAGCCAGTATTTGGGCCCCTGTGAGCAGCTCCTCCCGCCAGCAGCAGGCCATCCCGCGCCCCAGGGGTACATCCACACAGCCTGCCACTCCCTGCAGCAAAGCTACAGCACTCGTCCCCTGACCCTTCCCTGTGGTCCACTTTCTAAAAACAGATGCCATCTACTGCGGCCCCTGGGGGCCAGCCCCCCCCGCCAGCAGCAGGCCATCCCGCGCCCCAGGGGTACATCCACACAGCCTGCCACTCCCTGCAGCAAAGCTACAGCACTCGTCCCCTGACCCTTCCCTGTGGTCCACTTTCTAAAAACAGATGCCATCTACTGCTTTCAAGGGCCTCAAGAAATGACAGGCATGGTCCTGTCACCTCCTGTATTTACGTGAGATGTATCCAACGCACTCTGCCTTCCCACACGTCTCTTCCTTTTGCTGATCTCATCAATCGGTCCTTACTC
>NW_010400957.1:20497-20830 GCF_000710305.1 Buceros rhinoceros silvestris
GGCACCCTTTTGGTAGGTTAAGATGAACCAACACTTGACTCCGAGCCATGCGCTGCTTGCGGGAGCATCTCCCATCTGTAAACCGGCCATGGGTTTCCCCTGCAAGCGCAGCGCGAGATCAGGTTTTTTCCACTGTGCCTAATAATCGTAACATCTCACTCGCCATTTGGCTCGTCAGTGGGGGTTCCTGACTGAATAGGCTTATTCTTTTCTTAGACATGATAATCTAATTGGGTCTAACCAGAAATAATCCCCAACACACACCAGTTTGTGAATCCTCGCCCAACACCAGCAGTATTTCAAATACCAGAGGGGGTTGCTCTAGCATCTGAT
>NW_010400957.1:21002-21332 GCF_000710305.1 Buceros rhinoceros silvestris
GGGCAACAGCTCGCCTTGCTGGGTTTCCCATGGCATTACGGGGAACGCAGGGCACGGCACGCACATGGCTTTTAGTCATCCTCCTCCCCGGGCTTCTGTTTTTCACATACGTGTTGCTCAAAAGTAAGGAGGAATAGACAGATCACGGTAACCTACTCGCAGTACTGAAGATACCTGAAAGAAAACAGGACGTTTGCCCGAAACGCTCCCATGCAGCACGGAGGGCATCACAGAACGGTTGAGGCTGGCAAAGACCTTTAAGACCGAGTCCACCCGAAGCACCGCCCTTCTCTGGGAAGTCCTCCTGGGAAGGTGCTCTCACACTCCGAG
>NW_010400958.1:0-1064 GCF_000710305.1 Buceros rhinoceros silvestris
GTCTAACCAAGTCAGTGCTGCACTGCCCGGCATCACCCTCCTCACATCCTTTCCCGTGTGTCGGCCAGGGAACAGCTGCAAAGCGAGGGGTTGCCTGGGGTGCAGCAGAGCCCCTGGCCCTGCGGGCTGGAGACCCGTGGCCTCATCCAGAGCTGGCAGCCCAGCACGGCGGACAGCTGCCTGCGGTGCGTGAGGCGCCCTCCAACATCGCCCTTGGCTGCCCAGGGGAGGGGTGCTGGCCCAGGGATCCCCGCCGCAGGAGCAGGGGGCGGCGCGCAGGGGGGGCGCGGTAGCTCTGGACACCCCACTGGTTTTTGCTCTGCCCTGGTGCAGGCAGCTGGGTTGCAGCAGGCTGCAAGAGGTGGTTGTGGGAGGAACCTCAGCCAATTCTTATTTTCATACAATTCAGGGAAGGCGACTTCGCTTCCAGCAGTTCCCAGCCGGCGACAGAAGCCGCTCCCGGTCCCCTCTGTGCTGCCCTGCGCGGCTCCAGGCTGGGACACCACTGCAGCTGGCCAAGTGGCAGCACAGGACCCTTGGTACTTTGTCCTGAGGATGGACAGACACTGCCCCCAGCCCTGCTATGGTATCGCCATAGAAGCAACAAAAGCCGCTCCCAGTCCCCTCTGTGCTGCCCTGCGCGGCTCCAGGCTGGGACACCACTGCAGCTGGCCAAGTGGCAGCACAGGACCCTTGGTACTTTGTCCTGAGGATGGACAGACACTGCCCCCAGCCCTGCTATGGTATCGCCATAGAAACGGCTTAAAACCAATTTTATTAGTATCCAGTTGCACAAACTTAACCCCATCCCCATTAGAAATGGCAAAGGCAGGGCTGCTCGGCCACACACAGCACCCACTGTCCCTGGGGCAGTGGGCATCACGCAGCCCCGAGGTCACAGGGTTTCTCTGCCCTTGTGCACTGGGAGCCACCACCGTGTCCCCAGCAAGGCCCGGGGCAGCGAGACATGCCCTGTTCCTTGCTGGAGCTCAACCACTCTGCAGCCACAGGCCACGGAGAGAGACCGTTGGCCAGAGGTCACAGTGAAATTGGGCCACTGCCCT
>NW_010400958.1:1181-1534 GCF_000710305.1 Buceros rhinoceros silvestris
GAGTCCGTTGGCCAGAGGTCACAGTGACATTGGGCCACTGCCCTGCGGAGATGCTGCTGCCTGGCCATGAGGAAATATTTTACCCTTCCTCCATAAATACCATTTGTGTGTCCCTCCCCAGTGGCAGTGGCTACTCGAGAGTTAGCAGCATGAGATGAGGACAGCATGGGGACGGACGTGTCCTCTCCTCCGTGGAGGCCATGGGCTGTCCGCTGCCTTTTCTTGCTTCTGCCCTCCCCAGCGCCAATGCCTGGGAGGCCACCTGCCAAATGCCCCCGCAGGTCCACAGCCCCCGCTCCCCTGGGCCCCAGCCCTTGCCATCAAAGCAGAGCTCAATTCACCGCAGAAGCCGT
>NW_010400958.1:1884-3908 GCF_000710305.1 Buceros rhinoceros silvestris
TGGACCATGCGCTGCCACTCAGCCAGCCCCCGCGCACCCCACCCTCCGGTACAGGGCCAGACCCAGCACAGTGCAGCCACCCTGGGCGATGGCCTTGCTAGGGCTGGTCTGTCAGGAAAAGGTGGGTCCTCTCCAAGCATCAGGAAGCAGCCAGGGAGGAGACCAGACACAGGGGAGCCACAAGGAACAGGGACGTGCACTCAGCATCCTCCGCAGAGCACAGGCTGCAGCCTCCGCAGAGGGGGATGTCCCTGCCAGAGCGCAGGCTGACCCAGCTCCCCGACCCCCTGCTTGGCTGCCCCTTCCCAGTGCTCCTGCCAGCACGGTCCTCTCCAAGCATCAGGAAGCAGCCAGGGAGGAGACCAGACACAGGGGAGCCACAAGGAACAGGGACGTGCACTCAGCATCCTCCGCAGAGCACAGGCTGCAGCCTCCGCAGAGGGGGATGTCCCTGCCAGAGCGCAGGCTGACCCAGCTCCCCGACCCCCTGCTTGGCTGCCCCTTCCCAGTGCTCCTGCCAGCACAGCCAGTGTTGCCCGGTGGGGAGCTTACTGCCCAGGGAGCAGCAGAGCCGCCGGGAGCCACGCTCAGAGCACGTGCGGCGAGGGCAGCATCCGTCCCTGCAGGGAAACGTGCTTTCTGCGGAGGCAGAAGCACCGGTTCCCACAGCACACACTCCCTGGAGCTTGCTGGAAGTTTTTTCCTCACAGGGCTGTGGAGGCCGGGCTACTTCATCACTGCTCCACTGCCAGGCCTGACCAGGAGGGACGTCTCTAGAACATCTCTCTCCGAGGTTAATCTGCCAGCAGTGGCCTGGCACCAGTGGAGGGAAAACAGGAACAGAAAAACCCTTGAGTCTCTTCCCCATCCCCGCTGCTGCTCTCTAGTTATTCCATCACTCTGACCTTCACCATGTCCCGAGAGGCCGATGATTCCCAGACCCCTCAGCAACCACACACGCCCCCCAGACCCATAACCAGCTCATCCCAGTCCTGTTCTTCGAGAAGTGCAGGTGCAGGGGTGACGGGTGGCTATCGGCAGGTGGGGGCCGCCGGAGCCCCAGTGCTGCCCCAGTGCCACCCCAGTGTGTCCCAGGCTGGCAGTTACGCCATGGCCTTTCCACAAACATAAGGAACTGCTGGAGGCATTTGTGCAGAACAGCGCGGAAGGAAAACCAACCCGCTCTCAGACTTTGCAAGGTAAATGTGTCGTTCAGAGAGACTTGCCACCTGGGTCACCCATCTTCAGTCCTAGAGGACATAGTCTGGCTGGCAAGCTGCGGTTTAGGTCAGCGTGCAGGTGAGGGAGACTTTTCCTCCTGACATTTTGCTCTTGCAGCTTTCAAAGCAACTGATGAAAAAGGTCATCACCGTCCCCGCTCCCCTCCCCGCCCTGCTGCAGGCCCAGGAAGCTCCCAACCACCTTGTTGTTGCTTTGGCACGCTGGCACAGCCTCCACTAATCCTCAGACAATATTGGCAAAGGGATTTTTGCATCGCAGGCCGGGGCCCGCAGGGGCAGGGGCCAGGTCTGCCTGCCCACAGCAGCACCAGTTCCACCCAGGAATACCTACGCTCCACCCCCCAGGTCTGCCTGCGGACACTGTGCAGCTCCAGGACCAGGTCTGGACCCAAGCTTACACTGCTGGCAGCATTAGGGAGAGGGCAGCTCCCTGCCTGTACCCAGAGCCCTGTCTGCAGGCAGCAAAACAAAGAGGACTTGTTCTGGAGGCAGCCTGCACCCGAACAAATGCGATTGTTCTCATCGGATTTTATGAATTCCCTCCAGAGCTCCTACGTAACACAAGTCCATCAGAGGACTTCATCCCCGCTAATGCCAGATGACAAAGTCAAGCCCTGGATCAGGCCAATCTGCACAGCGGGCTTCTTCTCACGCAGCACCAGCGACAGGCGCCTGCCAAGAGGCTGCTCATCAGCTCGCTAGCACAGGGCAGCGCATCCTAGGAGGAGAACGGGAAAAGGAAACGTGGCCTGGCAGCTGCACCCCCCCCCCCCCCCCCGCCCA
>NW_010400958.1:4042-4461 GCF_000710305.1 Buceros rhinoceros silvestris
CCGAGCACGGAGTCACACCTACCACACACAGCAGGGACAGCAGGCAGGAAGCGTGCCCGGTCGCTGCCCAAAGCACTTTGCAATTGAGAGTGCCGAGAATAAACCCCGCCATGGTCCACCCCAAGGCTTTTTAACGCCAGCGCCAGCGCAGGGGGCCCCCTCAGCTGGACCCAGCACTGGAGACTCACGAAGCAGCAACAAATGGCCGACAAATGAGCAACAAAGGACTGACAAACCTGCCTCCCGCCTTCACGTGCAGTATAAAAGCCTGCAAGGCGACCTGGTGAACACCAACACCAGTTTGTGCCCGAACACTCCGGAACAAAAACCAACCACAAACTAATGTTGCAAGAGCAAAGGTAAAAAAAACCTCTTCAGAAAGTACAGAAGAGAACAGGACAGCCAGGGAGAATTTGGTA
>NW_010400958.1:4582-7042 GCF_000710305.1 Buceros rhinoceros silvestris
GAGCACAGGACAGCCAGGGAGACTTTGGTCAGGAGAGCGTGATAGCAACAGCTGGGGAATACGAAACTGAATCTGCAGGGCCACAGCTAGTGGAAGAGGGTGAGCTTCCACCCGCGACCTGGAGCCTTCCCATCACATCCCACCTCCCCGCCGCACACTCGTGGGCAGCCAAAGGGTGGGCACAGGCATCGCCTGCCTCCCCCAACTCTTCATTCCTGAACTCGCGGCTTTATCCCGGGCAACTGTGCCAACATCCCCACGCTTACCTCAGCACTTCCACACCCACTTGTCTTTCGCACTATCACGATGACCTATAAGCTTCACAAGGGCAGCAGTCATTTATCTAGAGATGGTTAATAAACATTCCTTTCAAGGGGAGAGCCCGCGGTTTGGAGTTACTGTTCTTTCTTTCAGTTACTCTTCTCTCTTTTTGACGCTTCCTTCCTGTCTAATCATCCCAAAATGATTTCAAGCTCCTTACAATACCTTTCAGGCTCCACAGCTCTCCCCTAGCCACTGCAGCTAATCCTGTAGATCAAAAACCATCAATTGCTCTCTAGAAACGGGTTACACCACGCGAGATCTCCTTCACAAGATCCCCAAACAGGAAATAGGTTTAGGAAATCGGAGACTTTAACAGACAAGTTCGTGGTTATCAACATCTCATTATCTGGCTGGAAGGGACCTCTGCAGGCCTCTCATCCACCTGCGGCCATTTGGTCCCTCTGAGCTGTCTCTTCCCCATCTGCAGGCCCTGCTGCCTCTGCTTCTCCTCAAAGCGCCGCTGCTCCGGGCCCCGGGCAGCGTGGCAGCTCTCTGCTGGATGTGCAGACAGGAGGCCCAGAACCCGGAGAGGATGGCAAGCCTTGCCGTTTACACGCTGCTTTTGTACTACAGCGGGAAGACCTGAGCAGCAGCTCTTCCTCAGTCTCCAGCAACAAGCGAGGCATCACTTACAATGAACAAAAAGAATTTTATTGGAACATATACACACAGGGATAACAGAGGTATCTGAGTAATCAAATATGGAATGTTTAAGAAAGTTAAAATAAATAAGGATACCAAGTTTTGCCAGTGCTAGGTCCAGCACCAATGTAAGGAAATGCCCTCTGAACACGTCTGACTCTGATGGGACCATCCCTGCAGAGCCTGTAAAGATTCCTACCACCAGAAAGTGGCCAATAATTTTGGAATACAAAGAGTCACAATAGTGCTTTCTACTGATGTGCATTCACTGTTTATTCACTGCTTTCGTCTCTTATTTCTTTAATAATATCTATTAAATTCTGAAGTCCAAAAACATAACCCGTGTCTTGGCCCTCATGCACCACACTATCTTCTCCGTAGTACTTGCAGGTCGTGTGGGCAAAGTCTATCATGCGGACATCGACAGTACTAGCGGCTGGTTTGTAGGCATACGCTCCTGCTGACTCGTCTGAAGACTCCTCTGAAAGGTCCTCTAAGTCCTCCGGGTCTGAGTCGACAGCAACTTCCTGCCTTTCCTTCCCATCGTAAATGATCAGCAAGGAGCTCGAATAGAAGCGGTAAGACTCCTGTTTCTCTAGGACAGACTTGAGTTCAGTCAGTTTTTTAATAACAGATTCAAAGAGTTCTCTGCGCAGGTATTTGCCGTTATGAAAGAACTGGTAAAGTGCTTCTTTAAATCCTTGCACTGAGAGTTTTCTCCCGTGGTATTTATTCATGAACATGAGCTGGCCAGTGCCTGCCTGGTATACCTGCACAGACAAACACAAGAGAAAAGGAACAGTTAAAATTGCTGGCAACACCGACCCAAAGCCTTGGGGGAAAAAGACAAAAAGACATGCTACGGAAAGCTTTTACCAGATGTCAAACTGCTCAATCAAAACTGCTCTCGCACAGTTACACAAACCACTAACAACAGATGCAGCAGCGTCTGTGGAACTCGGAGGCATGGAGGAAATGGAAAATTCCTTCAGTTGAGATCGGAGCTTTTCCACCGGGAACGTAAGAACGAGGCATTTATGAGATGAGGAAAGCTGTGGCCAAGATCTCTAAAGTCAAGCTCGTACCACAGCCACTCCCTCCGCTCACTCGTCAGTTCCTGGCATGCTGAGCTCTAAGCGACAGCAAGCACTCCTGTACACAACTGAGGTGTGCCCCTGTATTTAAAGACGTCAGAGGTGCTCCTGCAGGAAGATTCCTTCCTAGAGGAGTCTACACACCTAAGCGGAATGCCTAAACATCGGGGGCAGGTAAGGATTACAGGTGCCTTCACAGTTCCTCCTTGTTTTCCAGCACAGGTCTGTACCGGAAGAGAACAATGAGCACGCCCCGCTCACATCCCAGCACATGGTGGTTAGAAACGCAGCGCCCACGCTTCGGCCCTGTGCTTTTGCCCAAAGTTAGGAGTGAGCTGAACACCAAACATGCCAATAATCATGCTGTTGAACAAGTCCCAGCAAACACTACTGGCATTCC
>NW_010400958.1:7132-12956 GCF_000710305.1 Buceros rhinoceros silvestris
GAATCTCCTGGATGGGAGGAGAGGCTTTGGAAAATTCTCAAACCCAAACTGTCACTCTAGGAATGCACAATCAAGTAAACAAAAAGCTCAGGTGAAAGTCCACACAACTCACTCTCCTCATTTGACCACGACTCTTACCACATTTACATCAAGCCACTTCTTGTCTGCACTTCACAACAAGTCTACTTTAAGCAGTGAAAGATCTGTGGCTTTTCAAAATCTACAAGACAGAACCAACTGATCTTAATACTCTGGCAAATTTCCACATGCTTTACTCAAAATGCAGGAACTGGCAGACCTTCCTTTCAAGTGTTTCCTACGCTACCCCAAAATGTTAATCAAATCGGTAATTTTGCTGCAGTTCTGAACTGCTGCTATTGTGCAGGAGGTTGGTTTTGTGCTCAGAGAACGCCTTCATGATGTGCAGTGCGTGAGCAGGTTGCTCCTGCAGATGCTGCCACCTCCAGCTGGTGAGTGAGACCCAAAGCCCTCGTTCCGCTCACTGAAGGAGATGAAGCGCAGCATCTCGGGGAGAGCAGCGCATGGGATGAGCCCAGAACCCCACTAACAGAAATGGGTGCAGTCCGTCAGCCCACATGTGGGGAGTTTTCCTCTCACCTGCATGCCACAAACTCGGACTCCGATAACAGCCGACGTACTCTGCTGACACTTGCGAATCTGATTAGCCTTCTTCTCTTCCGACGCGTCATCGCCATGCTGCCGGGTTCCCATCTTCAGGTCCAACACGCATGGTACTTCGTATCGAGATGTTAGGTTCTCCAGCAGAATGAATTCTGATTAGTTAAGGAACAATCCTCACAATGAGGAATACAGGTTTGAAAAGCGTTCTCAGGTTTACAGTGCCACAGTATCAACTTTAAGCATACCCAAACCATGCCCAGTATACAGTACCTATCAAAAATTACCGTTACGTAGAGGTGGCACAAAGCAGAGTGGATATCTAGTTCCAGTTTCACTGGTCTCTAAAGATGAAAGGTGCATTTCCACATTAAGTGAAAAAAAAGTAACCAGGGTCACATAGAAATATAATCTGGCATCTGACTTGGAATTATGATGTATTTCCCGCCCAGCAAGAGACTTTTTTTTGTGGGAAATGAGGATTTTGTGCGCTTCAGTTATCATTCAAAAACAGTGAAGCATTTTCACATCACCTCTGAAACAGAAAAGGCACATCCACAGTAACACTGTTCTAGGGTTTACACACTTCGACTCAGGTGATTTAATAATCATCTACAGAGAAACGGTGAGGACACCAGCCGTGAAATGCCTTCTGCTGTTCTGAGAGTTTATTAGTCAGAGATGTTCTAGTAATCCATTCACCAGGACTCCTCACACGTGAGGAATGTGTCTAGCTAAGCACAAATACATAAATATTTTTGCAGGTTGTAGCGGTTGCATCCAAGCCTGCTTCGAGGAGAATGCACAGGTGGAGATGCTTGCCTATGGTTCCAGAGCACAAAACTAGGTTTTTTTCAGCTTTCACGGATCAGTCACTGGTTTTGAGTTTCTCATGCTCCAATCATACATGTTCGGCTTTTCTTTAGCAAGAATGCTCACTAAAAAGAAACTACTAGACACAGACAACTCCAGGCATCGGCACATCCTCTATATTTAAGAAGGTACTGAAAAGGGAATGATGACCCTAGTTTTTAAGATCACCAACACCAAAACAGTAACTAAGTGACAGAACTCTGCTCCTTTGAAAGGTTTCATTAGTCAACTGCTTTTGTGGAAGATACCCAACAGAGTACCCTGCAAGACCTGTCCACTGACTAATCCACAATTTGTCGATTTGAATCAAGGTAATTCAATTCCTAGCCTAGCTACTTTATTACATGCTAGAAAAGGTCACGTTCTAGAAAGCGTTGGCAATCCCTTCACAGTCACCAAATAAACCACAGCTTCAGAGAGTCTCTCTGGATTGCGGTTAAATTAAGCCTGCACTGTGCTGTTATCTGGCACATTCGAGAAATGAAAAGCAGAGCCCTGCTCATTCCATTGCTGTGAGGTATTTTCAGGAAAGGATACTATACTGATTCCGGTGTTTTGCATTTTCCTTCATACGCTGTAACTGCTGCTGGTGACATTTTATGCTCCAAGGATTATGGTGTTTAAACTGTGAACTGACATTTCCTTTTTTCTCTACGGTGTAATACAAGACTTCAGATTTCTTCAGCCACTCAAATTCTTCCTCCAGTTTGTGACTAGAAACAGAAAAAAGCAGCAACTTAGAGGTCAAGTAGAAAAAATAAGGACTTTAAAGGGGTTGTCATTTAGCTTTAAAAACCCTTTTGCTCACCCTCACTAACGCTGAGCATAAGCTTTGTTTGGCTTTCTGTATAAGTGGGCAAGTTGCCCCTCTGTAATACTTCCACCTTTATAAAGCTACTTCATATCAACATAAACTAGCATAGAGCCAAACATACGTCCTAGTTCTACCCGTACCTTCTTTACCTGCGTGAGCTACTCCCACAGAAGTAAGGCAAGAAGCAGTGGTATGCTTTAAGGTTTATCCTTTGCTAAGGACACTGTTTCAGCGCAATAAATTGCGGCTCACAGCGGCCACAACTAACATACATAAATAAGGGGAAAAAGGTCACCAAGAGGGATAAAGCAGGATTCCTACACAAGTATGGCGTATACGGTAACACTGAGATCCTGCTTGTTCTGAGGTTTGGTTGGTTTTACAGCTACTGTGCTTTTGCAGGTGGGTGGTTTTCTGGGTTTTGGGAGGTGATTTTTTTTTTTCCAGAAGCTTCAAAAATAACATTGGGAAACCTTTATCAATTGACCACAACAAAAGACATGACTCAACACACTCCTGGGCTGAGGACATACTAGTTTCGTTACTGAACCTCTCACTGGAAGAGGTCAGGAAAAAAGAAAAGAAACAAGAAAATGAAAGTGAAGAGTTCTGGAAAATTCTCTGGAATTACAGACACCAGAACCTCATTTCAGAGTAAAAAACATGTTATGCCTCAACATCCCACATTCCATTTCCCCAATCAAAATTACCTTTTCATTTTTTCCTCTTTCCTGTGCTGTCGGACCCATTCCTTTGATATCTTCTCATTTTCTAACAACATTGTCTTTTTGTTAGTCCATCGCAACAGCTTACTTTTGGGTTCACAGTCAGAATTATCTAAGTTTTCTAAGTTATCGTGGTCCCCATTTAACGGATATGCTATTAGACATAAGTTTCCATCTTCATCCTCTTCAAAGCTCACCGACACCACACCTGAAGGGAGAAAGGACACAGACAATTATCGGCTGCTGAAGTGACAAGCAAGCCTTTTAGAACACATGATTTTACACTAAGAATATAACAACTTTTGGGTTTTTCTCTTACCCTGGTCCTTAGTTTCTATCTTGCCACAGGCCAAACCTCATCTGCCAACCTAACAAATATCAAAAGACCTAGACAAAAATTACACCTCACAAAAGACAATTTATCATATCGACAAAACAATGACACGAAAGGCTCTTTACTCTCTCTGATGCAGTCAAATAAGAACCAAATAATAACAGGAGGCAATTTCAATTAAGAAAAGTTTTTATTAATTTGAAAAACCTGACTGGTCTGACCCTAAGTAAGGCGTAAAACATTTGTTAACATCTTGCAGTGAAAAGTGACCTGCACAAAAAACTTCAAGTTTTGCATGACAGCAAAGCCAAAAGCCCTTATCCAAACAAGATCTGCTTAACAGATCCCCAAGGGAAATGAAGATTTGCAAGTAGAGCAGAACAAGGAAAACGGCACATTACAACAGAAACTATTCCAAAAGCTTCCACTTAAAATCACCATGTTTAATTACACATTTTCTTTTCTTTTTGGAATATATTTTATTTATATTGGTTATGCAGCAATCTTGTGAAATAAGCAACAAAAACACAATACAAAACAAATCTATCTGTGGTACAGAAACATGGTGAATCTCAAAAGCATTTTTTTTCCATCCTCCCCTCAAGAGTCTGAGCACTGCACTGCATTTTAAGAGTCTTAGTGGAACGCTCTGACAGACGTGCACCCAGTGCAACATCAGCAGGTTTCAGTGGTGAATGAAGAAGCTGTAACAATTGCCTGAACTGTTTTTAAATCTTATTTTTCAGTCCTTTCTCTTTATTCTCAAGTCAGTCTGCACAGTTCTTGCAGCCCATCACTGGGCCAGAGGGCAGAGGTCTCAGCGAGGCACTGGCACTTCTGAGCTGGGCAGGCGGCTCCGAGACCTACAGTAGCTGGGGCAGGGAGTGCAGAAGCTCTGACTGACACAAAGGAAAGGACACCACGAAAAGGGGGGAGCCAGCTAGCAAATGGCCTTTGGCTTTATCCTGGAAAAAATAACAGAGACTGACCAAGTGACGCCCCATGCCCCTAAATCCCTCCCCACACTCCCCAAAATGCCATATATGCTAGTACAATTGTTCTGTTACAGTATCATTCAAAGACCGCATTTTCTTCCAGTCCAAAAGAACTTGTAGCTAGACATGCCAAAGTCTCTAAATATGTGGGGAGTATTAACTTCAAAACATCTCCTCTGAAGTCTTCTGCCAGTTTCACAACAGTATGCAAAACTCTGTCACCCTTATGGTTGTTAAAATCAACCTGCTTCAAAAAGCAACTCCATTTAAAAAAAATGCTTCAGACATATTATTTATTAATCACCAGGCAGCAGTGGATGGAACAGCAAAGAGAAAGGAAAGTGTTTCTGTTAACTAGTGCAATTCTTAGGAGAACAGGAATTTCCACTCCTACGTAACATCTGACTCAGCCTCATCACGGCTACTTGATCCTTGCCTACCTAAATGCCAGGAATTTTCGTTTCCTTAATGGCAGAAACACCACTGCAAATATTCAACACATCTTACTGACATATATTTATTCCAATCAAAATGAGAGTCAGAGAAGAAATTCGAAAACAAGAGAGACCACAACTAAACTTACACAAAACACTGTCAACCAATCTTACCAAATCCCTGTAAACAAACTCTAACCAAGTGGCAAAAAAAAAAAGTCAGAAATCCACAAAAAATCAAAGCAGCAGATAATTAACCAATCTTACCAAATCCCTGTAAACAAACTCTAACCAAGTGGCAAAAAAAAAAGTCAGAAATCCACAAAAAATCAAAGCAGCAGATAATTACTGAAAACATTCACAAGCTGTTAGCTACTTACCTGTGCCTAAAGGATATATGGGCTATCACCAGCAGAGCTGCTCTACTCTAATGCTGTTAGTCAGCCCAAACAGCAACTGGGCAAGCATTTCCACCCTGCATCTCCACAGCCTGCCTCAGACAACATCAAAATACATGAAAAGAAAATCCTAAAATCTCTTCCACAAAGAGATTTCAGAGATAACAAAGAGCACACCACATCTGTATTTACAGAAAGAAAATGCCCAACCCCCTTCTAAGGTTTGGTAACTTACCCTCATATTGCGGAGTGAATTTACGCATTTCTGTTGGGAGAGTCTCATAGAACTGGTGTTCCCTCTGAATAAGGGGCTTACAGATGGTCTTGTCATTAAACCGGAGGACACAGGAGTGCCCTCCAACCTGGTGGACAAAAGGCTCGAGCAGGACTCCCTTGGAATAGTGCTCCACTTCCATAGCTCCGAATGCTGGGCTCATCCTTGTAGCACATTAGACAGAAGGCGGCGACAGTAGTGAGGGCGGTTCAGAGCCGGCGAAGGTGTTTATTTCGATTCAAAAGTCTGTTAAAACAAACACAACAGAGCGCCGGGCCGTCAGTTTCCGTTCGCGCCGAGACCTGGGTGGGCAAGGCCGAGAGCCGTGCCGCTATCGA
>NW_010400959.1:0-4681 GCF_000710305.1 Buceros rhinoceros silvestris
GCAGTGCCTGATAGCCCCACTCCTGGAGTTGTCGCTGGTAGCCTCCAACCCTACGGAGGTCCCTAATACCCCCAAGATGGAGTTAATAGCCCCGGAGGCTGGTAGCCCCCAACCCGGTCAAGTGGTAACAGAGAAGTGGGGCGGAGGGAGCTCCTTTCCCCATGTCTCTGCGACCCAAAGCCAGGCCTCCCGGGTGCTGCTCACACCTCCTTTGGGCACTGGATGCCCCCCCGGATGACCCCGTTGCCTTGCCGGGGGGTCCGAGGCAGCCTCTGCTTGGGAGCTGAGAGTAGCCCCTGGGGGGCAGCGACAGTAGGAGGTCTGAGAGGCTGTGCCTCCAGTGGGGAGTCTGTGGAGAGCCACGGGGGAAACTACATTTGCCTTGACGTGTGGTCAGAGGTTGAGCTCCTCACAGCCCTGAAGGAGCAGGGTACTGACTGTTCAGCCCTAAATAATTTTGTAAGTTCCTTAGGAATTACTTCACCCTCCCCTGAGATGCAGTGGCTACTTGCCACCGCCCAGTGTTTCAGGGCAGGAGGCAAAGGAGGGTCCTGCGAGCATGGTGACAAGGGAGGATGGGAAGGGAGCATGCTGCGGTCTGCACTGGGATTTTGCTGAGGCAGTCAGTGACAGTAACATCCTGTAGCCTCTCTGAAAATGCTGCATCCTTCATCAGTGATGGTTTGTTTGCTGGAGAGATGCTTCAAGCAATATCATTGCTTTTGTGGGCTGTTTCATTTGGTCCAGGCTGGTGAAGCCCTTAGCAGGGACCCCCAGACCTCTTCCTGCAATGCATGCATACCTGTGAGTGGATGGGAGGACTTCTGTCCCTCTCTGAGAAGTCTTTCATGCAACTATCGACCCAGCACAACCTTCCTGAGCTATAGAGAGAGCCAAGCTGAAAGTGGAATGGCCCCTGTCCATCACACCCACGCGGATGGATGGAGCCCGCTCCACACCTTCTCCACTCTCCTAGCAGAACTGTTTAACTCCTCCCATCTCATTATAGTAATATATTTATGATATCACCCTCGAATTTCCTGCCCTTAAGAAGCCCAGAAGGCTGGGAGGGAATGAAGCGTTTTTGGAAAGTATTTAATGTTACTTCAGGAGGGCAGGAGGCGGTTGGAAAATAGATGGGTACAGCAACCCTGGGCTGACAGGGCTCTCTGCAGGACAGGCAACAAAAAAAAAACCTAGTGAGAGGTGCATGTTTGCCTTTCCTACCTGGGGCGGCAGCCCAGGTCTTGGAGCTTCACTCCTTTGCTTGGCAAATTAAATAGGGCTGCAGTTTACCGCCTGCTCGCTTGCTAGATCTGCTTGACTCTGTCTTCCTGAAGGGCTTGAAAAACAGCCCGGGAGTTGCAAAAAGACTCAGGCCATCTATTCATTTGAGAACACACCAGGAGGGACGATATTTAAAATGAAGCTGAAGCCCTCCGGAGCTAGGGAGGGAAGATGAAGGTCCCCACAGCTGGGCTGGTATTTCTGGAAGTTTCTGCTCTCTTGACAGCAGCTAGCAGGGGCAGGTGCTCCACGATGCGGTGTAGCAGCCTTAGCTATTACACACACCGGATTATTCTCATGTGCATGCGATTTTAAAGGCTTTTTGATTTGTAGTGCTCCAACACCGCCATAGACGAAGGAGTCTGGAAGGACAGAGAGGAGTGCGGTGACAAGTCTGTACAAACCTGGATGTTTCAATTCAAAATTCCCAGGTAGTAGCAAGGAAGGGATGAATGAAGTAAAGCTGTGGTGTGAGTCAGGGGATTTTTCTGAGCTTGCTTTTTTTCTCTCTGTAGGTGATCATCTCGGTGGGGCCACGCTGACCATGCTCAGGAGCTTCTGTCTCCAGCTCATGTCCTTGGTTTGGATCCTGTTGGCCCATCACCACCTTGCCCAAGGTGAGTCTCTGTAGACATGGGTCCTTCACTTTAATAACCATCTTTCCAAAACTGTCCTTGGCATTGCTGAAGCCTCCTCAGTTTTCTTTGCAAAATAGAGTTGGCCTGAGTTGGAAGACCAGAAAATGCTGTTCAGTCAGCCAGCACCTGGGTCATGACTGGTAGCCACTGTAGAGACCCTCGCTGTGGTGCGATGGGGGTGGCAATGCCTGGAGGAGACAAGCAGTGAGAAGTCTCTCTGCTCTGCCTCTCTGTTAGGGTGAATGGGTCCCTGGACTGATGAGCCTGTTCGAGAGGCAGGGCAAAAGGGCAAGAAGATCCAAAACTGTACAAAATTCCTTCCCAAAGGTTACTTTGCTCTTCCTTCGCTCTGGATAAGCAATGAATGCCCAAAGCCATCTGCCGAAACAGTTACAAACAGGAAAGGTGACAATAGCCAGGCTTGGGCTGAGCAGTCCCAGGATGCTGCTCCAGCTTCACAGTGGCTTTTTTTTGGGGGCTCTTTTCCTGATCTGCCGAAACAGTTACAAACAGGAAAGGTGACAATAGCCAGGCTTGGGCTGAGCAGTCCCAGGATGCTGCTCCAGCTTCACAGTGGCTTGTTTTGGGAGTCTCTTATCCTGATCAGTGGGACCTGCCACATCACTGCAGCAAAAACTCATGTGTGGGGGATTTGTCTCCCTGCTGCCTTTCTAGGCAGCACATCACGCGGCTTTGGGAAAGCCTGAGCACACCTCTTGGCGTGAGGGCTTTAACCTGCCTGGCCCCAGATGGAGGGGCTCAGTCAGCTAAGGGCGTTCCATCTCATGGCCTGGCCTGGGATCACGCTGGGCTCCTGGAGAAACCCCCTGCCTCCTGACATTTGCTCTAGCTCTACTGTGCAAGGTGCCAGTTCCCTGTGGGGCTTAGATGCAAGCAAGTGATGGGGAAGGTGGAGATGAAAGGGGACACCTGGCTGGAGAAAGCAGGCCAGTGCCGAGCGGAGGATGAGAAGTGACATGGCAATGCCACGGCTCAGTTACAGCTCCTTTAAATAAATGAACAGAACTGGATACCTGGTCCCATGCAATGCCCAGTCCTGCCTCCCCACACTGGAAAGGCAGTGCTGGCAGCGGGGTCCTGGTGGAGAGCAGAAGCCCCAGCTAGACTGTTCTGAGCCAACAGCTGTCCCTGATGATGGGAACATCCTGGGAGATAAAGAGGAGCCATTCTTTCCATTTCCATCCTTGGTCCCTTTGTGCCCCTCGCAGTTCCTGGCCCTGAGCTTTTCCACCATACTTGCTGCACAACTGCGGGAACAATGTTCTGTCTGAGTCAGGCCCTATGACACAGGTTGCCTTAATGCATGGGCAATCCCCACTCTTGCCAGAAGGGCCTGCAGTCTAAGGGATGCAGCAGAGAGAGGGTGGGGGAGATGATCAGAGACCAGGTAGCTTTGCAGCAGGGTCCCATTTCTTGCTAAAGGCAGTGCTAGGGTGGCTGTGAAATCCTCATGCCTCATGTGCCATCCAGCAGGCTGAGCACTTAGGAAGGAAAATAATAGCTGTGAGCCAGCAGGGCCACAGGCAGATCTGGAATCCTCTATGGTCTCTTAACCCAGCTCCACCCATCTCCTGCCTTGTAGGGGGTGACTGCAGTGAGCGCTGTAATCTCGCCCATGGCTGCTGTGACCAGGATGGGAAGTGCAGGTACGGCTTTTCCTTGGCTCTCCACTCCAGCTGCCCCTAACTGTAACTGCCCCCCTCCCTTGATGCTATGTCCCTGGTGCCTACACCCCTGCCCTGGGTTGAAGCACCTCCTTCTCTGCTTACCCACGCTGGATCTGATGACTTTGCTCTCTTTTTATCTGACAGTCTCTGGAGTGGGAGATTTTGATCACTCAGCCTTTTGCTGGTCCCCTCCGGTCTTTGCTTCAGTGCTTCCAGGGTCCCTCCGTCTACACATTGACCGATGCCATGCTGCCCTTTTAGTCTAGATGGGAGCTTAGAAGAACCTGGCCATGATGATGGGTGGCAGTCTTCAGGCTCAGATCCAGTGGGGAAAGCCATCAGACAGCAGGGCAGGCTTGTGGGTCGGCCAGCTTGCTTGTCCTCCTCGCTGGTTGAGATGGTGATGCTCTGCCTGGGGGCAAGGAAGAGAGAGCTGCCAGTGTGCACATAAATGTCTGAGGACATCAGGGATCCCCTCTCAGAAGCCTGGACCATTGTGGGGATCTCTGGGTGTTTTCAGAGATGACTTGCCAGCAAAGCCGGGGCTACCACAGCAAAGGTGCACACATGATCCTTGGCATCCCAGCTCCAGCTGGTGCCCAGATCCTGCGGGGGCAAAGCTCAGAGCCTGACCCTGCACTGCAGCCTGGGAAGCAACCGCGTGGCTACCCAGGGCTGCCACGACCCTGGACACTGCCTTTTGTCCCACTGTAGTGCCACCCTGAGCCCCTGTCCTGCGGGACAGCCCCAGGAGGAACAGGCTGCTTTCGGCTGGCCTGGACACCTGTGCTGCAAGGGGACAGACTGCTCACTGCTCCCCCGTTCTCCCTGCTGGGGCACGCTCAGCCCCCTCTTGTGGCACAGCCCCCAGGGTCACACCACACCTGGGCCACTTGTTCTGGCCTAACAGAGCAAACATGCAGAGACGTGGCGGTGACCATAACTGCACTGATTGCTGCACAGGGAGCATCCAGCTCTGGTTTTGCCAGGCCCCTGGATGCAGCTGCAAAGAGCTTGTTCCTCCCTGAGTCCTTTCGGCGGCCGTGGCTGATTGGGGGAGCTTGCTTG
>NW_010400959.1:4884-5178 GCF_000710305.1 Buceros rhinoceros silvestris
CACGTGAATTGCCGCTGCAGATTTCAGCCCTCCAGAGCATTTCCTGAACCCTTCAGCAGCTTGGCAGTACTCCACGGAAATCACCCCAAACTCAGGGAAACTTGCCCGCTTACCTAGCCCCCTCCCTGGCAATTTTTAGGTTGGCTATCTCCCTTTTAGAGAAGGGGAAGAGTTGATGGTGCCTGCTCCCTGTGAGTAGGGGAGTAGGGGTGCCCACAGCCCTCTGTAAAATCATGGCTGTCCAGATGGGAACACATTTCCCCAGACTCTATCAGGAACATGGTATCGCCTCCC
>NW_010400959.1:5265-11627 GCF_000710305.1 Buceros rhinoceros silvestris
CGCCTCCATTCCCATCAAAAAGCCTCCAGTCAACATACATATTTTTTTTTAAACATTTTCCTCTTCTCTTTGGAACAACCCGCTGTGACAATAGCCAGTCCAGGTGTGAAAGTGCAGTCTCAGACCAGCCCGGCAAAGCTGCAGTCACTGCACATCACGCTGAAATGAGCCCTAGCCACGAAAACAGCCCTCTTTGTTTACTCTCGATACTCTGTTGGTTTTGTTAGGTTTAATTTCATGCTTATTTTAGTAGAGGTTTTGTTTTGGGTGGTGCCACCTCCACTCAGCTCTCATCTTGTTATCACTTGCTTTTCCCCTTGAAGCTGGCAGGTCTGAGGGAAGCCGCTGGAGCAACGCAGCTTGTCTTTACTTAGCCGTTGCCACTACCCCACTCTTCTGGGGCCGGAAGGCTTGTTGTGTGTGGTGCCCTTGTGAGCTGGCTGATAAGACTATTTTGTGCACCAGACACGGCAAGCAAGGTTTCGCAGCTGGATTACGGTGCACCTCAGTTAAAAAACGACAACACATTACAACGCAAAGTGGGGCAATGAAATGTGGGCATCAGGGGCCTCCTGTCCCTCTCCTTCAGGGAGTTCAGAGTTAGGGAGGTGGCTCTCTCTGCTCAGCAGACTGCATGATGAGGGAGGCGCAGGAATTGCTGAGCTAATGCAGTGGTGTTTAGAGAGCAGCTGTCCTGGAGAAGAGCAATGGGATGTGGGCACTAAAAATGAAGCTGCTGAGCTCTGTTTCTGCCCCCTCACCCTCCCTGGCCGCAGCAAGAGCTCCTGCTGTTTTTGCTTCCCTCGAAAGATGAGACGCCAGTACTAACCTCCTCTGGAGGAGGGAACCAGCAAGTTCACGGGGGACTTTGGGAGGGTTTCCCAGTGCCACTGTATCTGTGGGAATCCTGCACAGCAGGGAGCCAGCTTGTCCACAGCCTCTGCTTAGGTTTTATCACACTGCCATGCCCTGTCCTCCTGCAGGTGTGATCCAGGCTGGGAGGGCGAGTACTGCGAGGAGTGTGTGCGTATGCCGGGGTGTCTCCACGGGACATGCCACCAGCCTTGGCAGTGCATCTGTCACGCTGGCTGGGCTGGCAAGTTCTGTGACAAAGGTGAGTTACAGGCTGGACATCGCAGCCTCCAGTGCTGAGGGCAGAAGCCCAGCACACCCTGCATGAAAAGGTGAGCCAGCACAGCCAGAAGCTATGCTGGGTGGTGGTGCTTGGGCTGCCTCAGAGATAGGATGTTGCCTGGCTGCCACAGCTGAGACTGTCCCCTTATTGCAGATGAGGTCAGGCTGCAGGCACCTGCTCTCTGGCTGCGTGGCAAGAGCTGCCACAACACTGGCCAGCCTCACGGAATGGAGCAGTTGAACTCTTTGCCTTTTCCACGCCATGGCTGGACTCCAGGCAGCACCTCCTGCTTCCCTTGGGGCTTCCTGCGTTTGGCAGGTGTCTGGTAGACTCCCCTCCCCTGTGGCTCCTCTGTGCCACTGGATCTGCACTGGCTGGCCAGATGGCACACACACCATCTTCATGTCATGCAGATTTGCAGGACGATATGCTTTCTTTGCACCCCTAAGCCTGTGCATTTTGCGGACTGTAGCTGGAAGGCGCTAAGCAGGCACTGCACTTCCGTTGCTGCAAGTGCCCATTGGAGGAGAGGCAGGAGAAACCTCCTGCCATCTCTCCATCCCCACTGAGTTTGTTGGGCTGTGTTTGAACTGAATTGGCCATAATCACCCCTCTTTTCTCACTAATCCCCATCTTTTTTTCCCCTCAGACATACACATCTGTGAACACCAGTCCCCATGTCAGAATGGGGCTCAGTGCATCTACGATCGAGATGGGGAGTATTCCTGCCTGTGTCCAGAAGGCTTCCACGGGAAGGACTGTGAGATGAAGATAGGGCCATGTGAGAAGGCAGGGTGAGACATGGCGGGGAGGGCAGAGACATTACAGACAGCATTAGCTTTGGGTCACGCTCTGCCAAGTGGTGGCCCAGCTTGGCTCATTATCTGTGCTTTTCCATGCGCTAATGGAGTTAAGCCAAAACCATCTTCAGGTGTGGTATAGCTGCCTGCGCCACATGGTCCCACCAGGGCCAGGTCTGTCGTGCTCCGAGCAGGTGGTCCCATCTCTTGCTGCTCTAGGTGTGATGAGCTAACAGCCGTCATGCCTTTGGGGAGTATCAGGAGGGCACATTTCCTCTTCATATCATTTGGCTGAAGACCCTCCCTGGTGGGTGGTGGGCACAGCCACAGCCTTTGAGGAGGTCCCACAGCCTCTCACTTCGGGAGGTGGAAACTCCTGCTCTGTCTTCTCCTTGAGATAGCTACCCCCCTAAGGTGAGCCAGTGCCAGGCCCACTGCCCATGCGGCAGCTGTGTGTGTTTTCCTCCCTGAGGCAGGGGAAGCTGGTTGCTCTCCAGGGCCATGACCTGTCCTTGCTCTCTCCATGCAGGTCTCCATGCAAGAATGGTGGGCAGTGTCAAGATGAAAATGGTTTTGCCAGCAACTTCACCTGCCGGTGCCTTGCTGGCTTCGTGGGGACTTTCTGTGAGAATGACGTGGATGACTGCCTGATGCGTCCCTGTGCCAACGGTGCCACCTGCCACGATGGGATCAACCGCTTCTCCTGCCAGTGCCAGGTGGGCTTTGAAGGGCGTTTCTGCACCATCAACATCAATGACTGCGCCAGCCAGCCATGCAAAAATGGAGCTAAGTGCTACGACCGCATCAATGACTATGACTGCTTGTGTCCCGATGGTTTCACTGGCAAAACCTGCGAGATCTCCATCCCTGAGCCCACCTGGGCGCCCCCCCACCACCCTGTGAATCATGAGAGTGGTGGGGGCATGAAAAGCACCACCAGTGAGACACCGGGGGTGACACAGCCAGACCCTGTCAGGACCGCAGTCACAGGGAGGCGCATGGCCAACCACAGTGAGAAAGAGCTGGGGGGAGGGTTGTTGAAAATCTCTGTGAAGGAGGTAGTGACCCAAAGGGACTCGGGGCTGAGTGAAGCCCAGCTGGTGACAGTACTAGTGTTTGGGGTGCTGACAGCAGTGCTGGTCCTCATCACTGTCCTGCTAATGCTGAGGAACTGGCAGAGGGGCCGACAGAGGTCGAACTGGTGTCAAAGCCCTTCTCAAGCTGCAAGGAAGCTCCAAGACCAGGAGTGTCAGGTGGGCATGCTCAACACTGTCCTGATCGAGCCCAGGAAGACGACAGAACTGTGAGCTGCAAGGACTCTGAGCTGGGCCCTGGCAGATTGTCATGCTGGCAAACCTCTCGAACTGCACCCTGGGGAGCTGCGTTGGCACAAGCTGGGCAGCGGGAACGGGCTCCCAGGGCAGCGAACACGGCAACAAAAGCCCTGGGCATTAAGCGTTGGTGTGATGGCCCCACCTAGGTCTGAGCTGTCTCCCACCTGGCCAGTGCAGCCAGCACCCATGGGCATCTCAAAGCAGGTCTCTGCTGGGCCAGCTCCGAAGAGGAGTGGCAACACGCTGCCTGCAGAAGCCCACGCCATGCAGTGCCAGCGTCATCCAACATGAGCTCTCAGAAACATGATGAGTAGTACTGAGGAGGGTACAGCCTTCTTGCAAGCCTAAATTCTGCCCTTTATAACTCCTCTCTGTGATTACTGGAAGGGGCTTTGTCCTCATTTCTTCTGGTGTTGGGATGTTTCTTCTGGGGCTTTCCGGATGGTCATGGCTGCACGGGCCTCCTGCCCCAGTACTGGATGGGATGGCTCACAGCTCTTTCTGGAGGCTGTCCTTTCAGATGCCACGTCCCTAGGGAGTGAGCAAACACCCTTGCTCCCTGGCCTTGTGGTTTTATGAGCCAATTCAAAGAGATTTGGGGTCTCATTGTGCCCTTCTGCCCTGGGTGATGCCTCCTCCTCTTGCTGTCAAGACTTGGGGTTACAAACACATTCTGTACTTTCCTCCTGAAGAACCAGTGGTCTTCTCCCACCACTTACCAAGCCGTCCTTTCTGGTCTGGCCACAACCAACCAAGCTCCTTCCCCTCTCCAGCATGCATGCACTTCTGCCTCACCGTTTGCTGACAAGGAGGAGCATGGCCTGCTACCCTTTGGGGTCATCTGGACCTGAACTGGTCCTTCTCATATGCCCTCACAGGTGAAACTGGAAGATGGACAAGGCTGGAGATGAGCTGTGACTGATTCAGGAGCAATACAAGATCCAGATCCTCCTTTCCTCTCTCAGTCACTCTGAGGCAGGCAGCTGGCACTTACCTCAAACCAGCCATTCTAGTGTTTGTTGATACAACAAAGGCTAAACTCCCCCCAGGCTACTGATCCTGGGATGACCACAGGAAGCAGACACAATACTGCCTTCTCCACCATTGCTACAGCACAGCTAAGAGGCAGTAGATGGCCAGATCTGTTAGCCTTTGTACTAGGTCTGCTCATGCCTGCGCTGGTCTGGTGTGCAGCAATCAGCATCGCCCTGCCAGGGGTTTCTGAGCCTCCTCATGGGCATGGAGGGCTAAGCAGTGGGGTAAAAAACCTCACACCCCAAGCCCTCCTACTGGCCTGTAGGGTTGCACAGCTGCATTCAAGATGGTGTGAAGAGAGCAGAGGAGTGAGCACTCAGAAAGGAGGGAGACCTGAGAGAGCAGACTGGGTTTTCATCAGAAAGATTATTTTTTTAATACATGGATGGATGATGTACCATTATCAAATAAACAAAATACAAGCCCAGAAACAGTGTATCAGAGAGTCATAAAATAACTTAGGTTGCAAGGGACCTATGGACTCCAATCTCCTGCTCTCAGCAGATCCAATTAGATCAGGCTGCTCAGCTACTTTTTCTGGATGAGTATCTCCATCACTTCCCTCAAGACTGCAAACCCAGACTGTGGCACAGGAGTTGTCCTGCCCCATGCTCTGGCTGCAGGGGTGGAGATGGCTCCCACAGGCTTGGGGGAAGGAACGAGACTTGCCTCAGGACAGCATAGCAAAGGCGTGTACCTGCTAAACGTTGGCTTAAGAGTGCTGGGGAGAAGGGGAAAACCTAAGACTGAGTCCACGAGTGTCAACGGGATGAGCAATCAGATCCTAAACTAAAAGCAGCTGTGGGTTTGTGCCGCTGGGAGCAGGGCAGGAGAGGTAGGGAGTTTCCCTTGGAAAAGTGTTCTTGAAAAGAGGCCTTCAATGTAATCACATTTTGGCCCTTCAGGGGAAGGCCTTTTCCACTGTAAACTGGAAGAAGAGCAGCAAGGTCGCTGTGTGCCACCTTCTGGTCTTGGGAAGGTCAGTGCCCTCAGAAAGCAGAAGGGAGCAATAGGGCTGTTTTTGTGCAGAGAAGGCACCACTCCAATAATTCACAAGGAAATCTGCATCTGGGGAGAAAAGGGGACAGCGACCTGAGTAATGGAACTTCACAAGGATGTTTCCACTTTATTTTAAATTGCACATGTGCAACTAAGTCTCAGATGAGGAGTCACTGATTCTTCAGCAAGCAGAAAATCCCTCTATAATCTCAAAGGAGAGCCTTGGAGGGGAGCAGTATCCCACCAGCCAGGCTTGCATGGCCCTAAACACCAGGTCCCATCTTACCGCAGAGAAGGCTGCAGTGCCATGCTCCCATGCCTGAGGACACGCAATTGCCGTCTGCAGGCAGGAATAACCTCTTCCCTCACCTCAGCAGCTCCTGGCCCTGCAGGGATAGGGCTGGTAGCTGAGGCAAGAGGAAAGCCAGGCACAGAGCCAGGAGGTCTGCCTGGGCTCAGCCCAGGAGGGAGGTCACTGCTGCCCGCTGTGCAGGAGGCGCTGGAACAAGGAGCCGTCTTTCTGACTTAGGCGGGTGGGTGAATCCAGCTCTGCCACTCTCCCAGCTCGCATCACCAGCACGCGGTCTGAGTCCAAGATGGTGTTGAGCCTGTAGACAGCAAACACCAGGACTCAGGTTTGTGGATCTCAGGAGACCCTGGATACTGCTTCCCCTGTTGTCAAGGGGTGGCCCAAGACACACCCGTGATCTCCACAGGACCTGTGGAGCAGCTCCTTGTGTGCTCAAATGCAGTGTGGTGCCCCAGAGAGCCTCTGCACAGTGCTGAAATGCACCTCCTCTTAGGAACGCAGAGCAATGCTTCCAGTTGCTGGGCATCGCAGGGCACCAGGAGCGCAGCGGGAAGCTCTGTGGAGGGAGCACTCAGGAGGGAGAGCCTGATTCTGGGGTTGTACAATGTCACCATTCCCACAGAAGAATTAACTGAGTTGCTTCTGTTTGCCCCTGTGTTTCCTCTCCTGCCACCTCCTGACGGCAGCAGAGATGGATGCGTACTTCAGCTGCCATTCCCCGGCAGCCCAGCATCTTTGCTTATGCTGCC
>NW_010400959.1:11661-13704 GCF_000710305.1 Buceros rhinoceros silvestris
CGGAAGGAGAGTGGGATCTCTGCTCCAGCTGCCATTCCCCGGCAGCCCAGCATCTTTGCTTATGCTGCCAGCACCAGTGGGTTTGTAGTTGCCAGACTGCCAACCACACCACCCGCAGCACGTGTATGTGCCCAGTTCTCCCCAGCAACCTCTGGCCCGGGGGAAGGAATGCCTTTGCACAGTTCGGTGTTCGGTGCGAAACTACAGCCCTATGAAGCTGCAAGTCACAAGGAAGGCGCTGCACAGGATTTGAGCAGGTAGAAAGCACGGACTTTAGGACTCTGGTTACACATTCATCCCCAAAAGAGGGCCAGGCTGCAGCACTGGAAGTGACCTGGTGGGGGGCAAGGGACAAGTACTGAGTCACTTACTGTCCTAGATTTCACCCATCCAATTAGTGGTTCATCCAAAGCTGAATCACATGGAAGAACAAAACAACCCCATCACCACCTCTTCCTCCTTACTGCTGTCCCCCATCTCCCTGCATCGCAGTGGAGGGGAGGCTGGAGCCATCTTCAACCCAGTCTTGTTGCCTTGCCTTCTGCCACTCCACCCTTTGCTGGTTCTCCTCTCTAATTACTCCTCCATCAGAAGTAGCCTGCCCCACCCAACCCAAGCACACACCTCGGCCCACAGTGCCCTCACCTTTCTACTCTATTTATGCATAACATCCCTAGTGTAGGAACCACACTCCCTTCACTCCCCTCTTGCCTCCCTCCTACCTGATGCAAAACAAGACCCACTCAATTCATTTGCCAAGGCCCAGCCCACGCTGCCTGTCATCCATCATTCCCACTTCTGTGCAGCAGAACACCAACCTCTACCACCTGGCTCATTTTATTTTTATCTTTGTGTTAACCTTTGTACTTTGAAAACATTCTCCATACAACAGCACAACCCTCCTCCAAATTCTCCTCCACTTGGCAAGAGTGGGAGCATAACGCTAACCCATCCCTTCTCTGTATCCGCAGTATTTATGTTTCGTCCTCTTCCCTTCGCCTACAGCCATCTACTGCCCCTGCTCTTACACTGAATCTCTCAGCTGTGGGACAAGCACCATTGCCTGTTCTGCCTGGGCAGTGTCTGGCCTGTCGGAATGAAGTGCAGGCTGGGACCAAACTTGAGGGTTTTGGAAAGCAGAACCACCCAGCGTTCTGCCTGCCCTGCCCAGGCACTGGCTGCAGCCCTTTGCACCGGCTGTCCTGCA
The DNA here is from genome assembly GCF_000710305.1 of Buceros rhinoceros silvestris. Taxonomy (NCBI): domain Eukaryota; kingdom Metazoa; phylum Chordata; class Aves; order Bucerotiformes; family Bucerotidae; genus Buceros; species Buceros rhinoceros. Next base: position 12,869 of record NW_010400959.1, read on the forward strand.
GTGCCCTCTACTGAGGCAGAGACACCTGCTCCTTGCCAGTCCCCACGCAGCTCCTTCCTGCAGGATAGTTCTCCGTTGCTCCCTGCTCTAAGCTGGCAGAATTGCAAGGTCCACTTCGCTCCCCTGCTCCTAGTAGGCAGTGTCCAGGGACAGCAATCTGTCATACAATGTGGCGTTTTGCTCTTTGCTGTCCCTCAATTTCTGGGTACAGCATTTTCACACCCAGTTGTTCCCAGCACCCAGGGGCTAATAAAGCAGAACAGGCAAACAGGCAAGGTCCTGCCTTTTGCACTTGAAAAGCCTCACCATGGAGACCTCCCTGCTCAGCAAAAGACCCAGGCACAGCAGGCGTCGGCACCACTCCCGGTGAGTGGTAGGATGAATTTAGGTGCAGTCTGCTTCCTCCATACCTGTGAGCTATAGTCAGAACGGTTTTGTCAGCAAAGCGCTGGCGGATGGTCTGCTGCAGCAGCTGGTCTGTCTTCTGATCCACGCTGGCTGTGGCCTCATCGATACACAGCACCTACCAGGGCCAGAGAGTGAAGGGAGCTCCCAAGCACCACAGAGGAGACCCCAATCCCTGCCTAGAGACAGCATGAGAAGGTAGCACAGGACAACTGTTCCCATCACATCCCCAGCTCCGGAGCACTCTGCTCTGCTGTCACCACACAGCCACCAGCAGCCCACACTTCCCCTGCTCTAATGGAGGCAGGGCACTCACCTTGGCCTGCGTCAGGAGGGCTCTTGCCAGACACAGCAGCTGCCTTTGTCCCAGGGACAGACTATTTCCCCTCTCTCACAGCTCGCCGTCCAATCCACCTGTCGGGGAAGCACTA
>NW_010400959.1:13839-14107 GCF_000710305.1 Buceros rhinoceros silvestris
TCCACCTGCAGGGGTCAAACTCAGCAGTCACCGACATCAGGCTCTGCACAGGGCCCCAGATGGCTCCCCCAGTCTGGGGATTTCACAGTAGCACTCAAAATCCCAATCCTGCTCAGGGTCAGGCCTTGGGAACTGGAGCACTTACACTTGGACGCAACCAACATCTAGCACAGAGATCCCACCCTCCCCTAGAGCTAGGGGCTGGCTTATCTCTCAGGCTCTGCTCTAACATCCACTGGGGCCTGGCCTCATCAGCAAGATCCTGCCA
>NW_010400959.1:14215-25530 GCF_000710305.1 Buceros rhinoceros silvestris
ACCCTGCCACTCAATCCACCACCTGTCAGTCTCTTGCCACTAAACCTCAGGGAATGTCACTGGGTCCCACTGACCTGTTCCCACCTTGGTCCTACTGTGGCCTCACCTAACCAATTCCCTACTGCATTCCCCTGGCCCCTTTTCCTCAGCTCCATGACTGAGCTGACTAAAGCCTTCTCCCCTCTTCCAGTACCAGGGCTCACCCGCTGTCTCTCATTGGGTTCAAACTCACCCATCTGAGTAACAGCATCCCGCAAGTGGCACTGCTCTAGCACCTCATGGAGTTCAGCATCTGTCCGTTTTCCCTGGGGGTCCAGGTTCTCTCGGATTGAACCACTGAACAAAAACGGATCCTGAGGGATGATGGCCAGCCTAGATCTGCAAGCAAATGAGAGCTGAGGGCATGTGGGGTGCGTTCTGCTGAAAAGCAAAGGCCGGTTGGTTTTTTTCGGGGGGTGAGGTGTCTTGGCTTGCTGCATGTCTCAGAGGCACAGACATGGGTCACATATCTAGCCTCACTTCCTTAGCACAGCCATTCAGAAATGACAGAGCAATTCATAAGAAGCTGCCACAATCAGACAAGAGGATGCCACAAAATTGAAGTCCTTTGCTCCTCCCTCTTCCCTCTGGCATCCAACCACTGATATCTCTCAGCCACCAGGCCCTGCCAGCTACCCTCCACTCTGCTCAGCCCTCCATACCTCAGCTCCTCCAAGCCCACCAGCTGGCTGTCAACACCATCCAGGAGAATCCGGCCTGACTTCAGCTCCAGCATGCGGAAAAGGGCCAAGAAAAGGGTGGATTTTCCAGATCCTGTGCGACCCACAATCCCCACCTTCTCTCCTGGGTAAACGGTGAAGCTCACACCATCAAGGGCATTAGGCAAGCCTGGCCGGTAGGCCAGGACCACTTGCTGGAACTCCACAAGACCCTGGCTTGGCCAGTCAGCAGCAACCTAAAAGGGACAGGGTGAGACACGATATGATCATGACCTGCTGTTGTCTTCAGCCTCACCTCCCCACAGGCCAAACCCCATCCAACCGTTTGGATGGTTGCCTGGCTTCTGAGCAAACCCACTGCACAGCCCAGCTCCAACTCTAGCCCCCTCCTAGGCTCTCACAGCTTGGGCCTAGCACCCATTCTGCTCTCTTACCCTTTCCAGTCATTGCAGCCTTCATCAGTTCCTGCCAGGGACTCATTCTCCCGAGGGATGTACTGGTAAAGGATTAGTGATCAAGGTGGTTTGTATGGGTCAGGGTACTCCCTACCCATTCACTGGAACCCTGTCATCTCCCCAGGAGACAAGTGCAGGACAGAGAGCCAGAAGATGAGCCAGTCCCTGAGAACATATTTGAATTTTTACCTGGACCAGTTTATCCTGAGTCTCCGTGGGGATGTCTGTGGTGTATTCCTCTGTCCGCTCCACACTCACCATCATGGTCTCTGTCAGAGTGAAGCTGGAAATAAGGCCTGAGAGCAGGTTTGTGACAGACAGGGCGTATGAGAGTGCCAGGCCCACAAGACCTGTGAGGACAAAAGCATAAGCAAGAATGTAACTAGCAGGGAAGGAGCTGGGATCTTGGTGGCAAGAAACAAGGGGGAAGCCAGCACTCTGGAGTCTGGGATCCCACTCCAGGATGGGGACACGCAGGAGGAGAGACAAGAGCTGAAGTACTACACTGTGGGTGACTTATAGAAAAACAGGGAGCAGGAACTCTGGATCTTACCCCAGTGTAGGAAAAGGTGCAGCTCTGGGCTAGGAAAGCAGGAACCCCTGGGCCACAGCCTAGGGGTGGGCACAGAACAATACCTGGCATCCTACCTGGATTTCCCAGTTGTTTCTGGTGCTGGATGATGGCAATTCCTGCAATAGCTGTAATCACAGCCACCCCAATCATCTGCAAGCGGATGTCCAGCCACTGCACTGCTGTGTTGCTGGCAAAAAGGCAGCGCTGGTTCTGCTCCAGGTACAGCTGATTCTCCAACTCAAACCTGGCAGGTGCACAAGAGAGGTTTGCACCACTCAACCTCCATTTCTGCTGCCCCAGACCAGTGGTATTCCTGTCACCCAATAACCAGACCCACACCATGAAGGCCCTGATCTATAAAGCCAAAGCTCTGGCTCTCTGGGTGCTCTTTCTTCCCACTCACCTTTGTGTTGCCCGCATGGCTCTGATGCTGCTCAGCCCTGAGAGGGTCTCTGAGAAATGAGTGTAAATCGGAGACAGGGTGACACTGTAAAGGCGCTTGAGCTCTCGGGACGTGCGCCGGTAATAGCGCTGGATGGAGAAGTAAAGGGCAGCCAGAGGGAGTAAGACAAGACCAATCCAAGGGAGACCATACGTGATGATCACCAGCATGCCCAAGAGCCCGTACATGTTGGCCAGGAAGATGTTGAGGATAAATGGCAAGCTGTCATCTACACAGTACATGTCTGAGGAGAAGCTGTTCAGGATCTGGCCTGTTGGTGTGGTGTCAAAGAAGGTGACTGTGGCCTGGCAACAAAGGAACCAGAAAGTAAGAGCCAGTTAGCTGCAATGAGATCCATCCACAGGACAGTGCCCAGGAGAGCAGCATCAAGGGGAATATAAAAGGCCACCACAGCCCCTCTCCCTTCCTCAGCTGGAGAACAAATCTCAGACTCCAAGCCAGCATCCACTCACTAGCAGACAGAACAACTCTTCTCACAGTAAAAGGAAAGAGTTCTTCTGTGGCAAATGGCAGATAGCAGTCACTCAGGTCCCACACTGGCCTACCGGCAGCCAGTGAGGCAGTGAGAGAATTCTCTAACCCTCTAATTCTGCCTTCCAATCCTCTAATACCAACTCTAGCCTGAGAACTCAAGGCAGCCCAAATCCTAAAGAAAGTTAACTGGCACATACCAGCACTGGCCCTAAATCTTGCTTAACGACTCCTTCCAATCTCATCCGAATCCGAGCTCATGATCCTGCAAAAGCTACTTTGATTCAGCTGGCTCTCATCTTGGCTATACACCTAAGCCTAATGAGCAAGCAGATGCAGGTGGCATCCATAAAACCTCCTCCATGGAATGGAACAAGCCTTACAGGACCCCAGCTCACTGCCCCCTTTTCCTGGCTGTGGTGCAGACCTTTCTGGATACAGTCCTACCAGGAGCTCATCAGTTAATACCAGCAGAAACCCTTACTCCCAACTATGAGAAAAACATCAAGGCAGAGCAACTTGCAGGAGCCCCAGTCCTGGACTTTTTGACCATTACCTTCAGAATCCTCTGGAGCAGTCGGTTGTGAATGACAGTAGCAGCACAGGTAGTGCCGTAAGCAAAGAGGAAGGCCCGAAGAATGGTGAAGAGGGAGTTGGCCCCTGCAATGCTCCCATAAACTATCAGATAGAAATTCACATCCTGTGAGCCATTGGAAAGGACTGGTGTGGTGTCCAGAGCTTGAATGGGGGAGCTGGAACACAGAAGGAGGAAGATTATGAACCTGCCAAGGTTCTCATGACAGTGAACTCACAGGTGGGGCATGAGAACCCAAGAGCCTCATAGGGAAACCAGGATACTTCATACTTGATACTCCTATGAGAAACCACCTCTTCGGCATGCTAGGACAAAGACTCTGATTACTTTGCAGTTAGGGGTCTTCCATCAGCCCAAGACAGAAGTCCTTTGGGCACCTCATCAGCTCAGAGATTTTTATTTTCTTTGTCAAAGCAGCCACACAGATCTCCTGCAGCAGGGTGGTTAGTTTATCCCTGCTCTCCACAAGGTTCTTCACAGGAAATGCACTTAAGGGCAAAACGGGAGTGTGTTTACTTCCTTTGGCATCTCCTAACCATATTCACTTACACAAGCCCAACAGTGGAGAAGAGAAGCAGCTCTGGGGAAGGCAGGGAAGCTGAGCAGACCATCACAGAGGTATTTGCTGGCTGGGATATGCTGGAGATCCAGTGTGACAGCCACCAATCTGAGATATTTCTGGATGCTACAGGGAAAGACAGACTGCATAAAGAGGGATTCAACCTTCAAATCAGCAAATATGATGCAGAAAAGCTGGAGGGGAAGCTGCTGGACAACTTTTGTTATTGTTTCACTGCCCAGTCTAGTCTTCCTGTGCCTTCTTTCTCTGCTGTTAGTAGTGGAGCAGGAGAAACAGCCTTGAGCTGCAGCAGCAACAGGGCACTGCTAGAGAAGCAGACATGCAACTGCATCAGTGAGATGTCAGATCTTGTTCCCACATGTGCACCATCCCAGCTGTGCTACTTTAGGTTGGGGAAGAGAAAAGGGGTCTTCCTGCTGCAGGGACAGAGATTAAAACCCCTGGTCTCTTTTCTTCCCCAGACTCCACACAAACAGGGAATGAGAGGAGAGGAAAGTCTAAAGAGAGGTGAGCTGTCTTGCTACTGCCCTCACCTTGCATGAGAAGCAGTGAGAAGAGGATGGATAATGCCAAGCAGCTGCCCACTGCCAGCCAATATGCCTTGTACACCTGAAAATCCACTGCCCCTGCTTTCTTCTCTTCCTCCTTGTGGATGAGATCGTTTTGAGTCGATTCTCCTCCCTCTGTCCCTAAGGCCTCTTCCTGGCTCTGCTCACCGGGGGCTGTGGGAACAGAAGCAAAAGCAAAGGTGAGTGCAACATAATTTCCTCCTGCAGCTGCTCCTTGCTGTGAACAGAGCACATCTAGGTTATGAGGGAGACTTTTCTTCCCTCCTCTCTCCTCTTTGAAGATAGGTGCACCAAGCTGGGCAGACTTTCCTCCAGAGCTGGACCACAGATTCAAATACTGTTCCACACCAATACTCAATGACAGGTGGGCCTCCTCTCCCCCTCTCTGCACACACTCCCACAGATCAGCACTGCCACAGCAGAGCAAGGTGGTGGGAGCTCTGTTCTTAGGCCAACAGCCATCAGTTACAAGTTCTGTCTGGGTGGTCAGCTGAGCTGCGCTGCCCCAGCCACTCTCAACCTCGCCAGGTATAGACCTTTATCCTTGCGTCTCTTGTTCACATCCTTGAACTTGGGGAAGGCTTCTACAAGTGGCAGGATATCAGCTGGTGTGCCTGTGAAGAGAGACATGCAAATGCTTCAGAGTCCATCACAACAAACAGGTGCTAGCTACTCACTGCCTCTTACTACAAAATAGTTTTGTTCTCTCATTCCCTATCTTCTCTCACAGCGCCTGCAGCATTGAAGGCCTGCTCCATACAACCTGCTATGGCCTTCTGCCTTATCTGCTCTCCACCCCTAGGACTCTCCTGTTTTACCTGTGCAACTGCACATTCCCTTCCACCCCCTCTTTGCCTTTCATGCATTTGTCATGCAAATGTCCTTTGCCCACATGTCCTCAAGTGCTTTATCACTTCATTCCCTACAAGTTAACCCTACTCCCTTATGTTTATCTTTGCTCAAGCCATTCCAAGGCTGGCACACAGGCACAAATGAATGCCTAAGAAGACAGCAAGTGTACCTGTCTTAACTACTCTGCCATTGTCTATCAACAACAAGGCATCGGCTTTCTCCAAAAACTCCGTCCTGTGGGTGCAGAGAATCCTGGTCTTATGTTTGAGAACTCCGAGAATGCATTTCTGCATAAGATGGTTGGCTACATCTGCATCCACAGCAGCCAGGGGATCATCAAGGAGGTAAAGCTCTTTCTCCTGAGATGGAGACAAAAGACGAGGATACAGCTGCTGGCCCTGCCAGAGCAGGCGGTGCTGTAGACAAAAGTGGAAGTGCCTCTGTGTAGCACACCACCAGCACCTTTAGGCCAGCACAGTGCAGCTTAAGACATGCTGCCAGAGCACATTGTACAGCTGGCTGCTTCCAGTTTCTTCACATCCTACTTGGCACTGGGCACAATCTGCCACAGCATGACTCCTTTGATACTTACCTGGTAAACAGCTCTGGCAAGGGCCACTCGAGCCTTCTGTCCCCCGCTGAGTGTCACTCCACTTTCACCCACTTCTGTCTGGTCACCTGCTGGTAAAATCTGAAATATTCAAGGAAATCCATTTAGAAGGGACAGGAAACTACTGGGCACCCAAAACTAGAACACCAGCATTTCTCTCCCGCCTCTGTAGTAATTCCTTAGGGTCACATCTTACCAAAAATTAAACAACCGTCTATACACTGGTTATGCAGAAAACTGTCAAGCTTGGTATTTATGCAGCTAAGTTCTCTTACACTCCAGAACAGGGCAGCACATCTGAACTACCCATTGAGAGCAACTGGTGGTCTGAGGTAACTCTGAAATCGCACCTGAAAATTTTCTGGGAGAGCAAGAGCTGAGCCTGCACCAAAATCACGCCAGGGCCTTCCAAACAGTTCAGTAGTTAAAAACTACAGAGTTTCAGTAGCAGGAAACAGTTTGCTTTTGATTCCATAGCATAGGCATAGTCCACTACTTCTCAAATAAGTACCTTACCTTTACAGAGCATTCATAGTTCCTGCCAAAGCAAACAGGGCTCCTAGTGCTTGGCACTTCAGAAGATCAGGTCTCAGGTTATAAACTGCGGGGAGAAGGCTGCTTTCCTACCACACAGCCAGGTTTACTGGTTAATACCCCCATAAGCCTAAAATCTAGAATATATTATTGACAGAAGGACCACAGACTCAGCCCTTCCAGATGCCAGGGAAGTTCCTTGTGATGCAAAAAAAAGCATAATCTGCTAACAGGCTCTGCCTGAAAAAAACAGCACTCATCAGTTCTCCAAGAACATCTCCCTTCCCCAGGATCAAGAGCTTTTGTCTCAGCAGCAGAAAAAAAATCCAAGGTGCTACCAGAGCGACTTCACACCTCGAAGAACTGTGGGGCCAGGTGTTTTCTGGGATTGGTAATCAGAATAATGCTGTGTGATTGGGGTGTTTGAAAAGCAGTCTGTAGCCTGAAGGAATGAGAACTGCTTCCAGTGAGGCTCAACTGGGATGCAAAAGCTGGCCAAGGCGGCCCAGGCAGCTTTACAGTTTAGGCACTCACGTTCAGGTCCTCAGAGAGGGCACAGGCCTCCACCACCTCCTTGTACAGCCCAGCATCGTATTGCTTCCCAAAAAGAATGTTCTCACGGACAGTGGTAAACTGTATCCAAGGCTCCTGTGTGGTCAGGCCAAATCCTTGCTCCAGGTCACAAACATACACTTGTCCACCTTGTCTGCAAGCCCACCAGAAGTGTAGTGGAAAGAGCAACAAAGGAGAAATTATAGCAGATCAGAATGGCCTACCAATAGGGATAGCACTGGATAGTCCTTGCTTGTCGTAAAGTGAAGGGACCAGGCAGGGAGAAATCTTTAGGCTACTCACTTAATGAGCTCTCCAGTGATGGCTGCAAGCAGAGAGCTTTTGCCAGAGCCAACCTTCCCAACAACCCCCAGAAGCATCCCCTGCAAAGAGAAATGAACAGAAGCACCCTGATGCACTCATGCAGAGCAGCTTGTCCAGATTTCTTGAGCCATATGTAGCCTGTAAGAAAGCTGACTGCTGTCTTAATCCAGGACTATCTCACCAAGTTCAGCAGCAGAGCTGGGTACAGTTGCTGAGTGAACCAGATATGGCAGGACACAAGCCTGCAAGGAGTGTTAACTCTGGAGCTCAGCTGTGTTCCCTGCCCAATCCTCTCCTGGCAGCAGTAGCAGAAAGCAGAGGGAGCTGGTTCAGCTCTTGTCTGTAAGCCATGCCTGGACCTCCTCCAGCACCCCTCAGCTCTGAGAGGTGTGATACATGCCCTGTGCCTCTTGACCAAGAAGAGATTTTGATGCATGGCTTGTAAGACCAGGAAAAAATGAAAATATGCCACCCCTGATTCATTATTTGGCTTCTCTAGTGCCATCACCTACTGTGTTCTTACTCACCTTTCTCACTGACAGGTTCTCAATGTGCAGTTGTAGAGTGTCTGTGGATAAGGGCTGCCTGGTGCTTTCCTCCTCAACTGGTGCCCATGAGAAGGCTGCACATCGCATCTCCATGGCAGTAGCAGTACCCGAAGGGCTATCTGCAAGAGAAGAGCAGCACAGCATTGCACTATTATGAGAAGGCCAGAAAATGAAAGGCACCTGGCGTCACAAATACTATCAGCTTTGTTCCCAAATGGATGAGACCAGGGAGAGGGCACTGCTGTGATGCTCTTGACCCAACCACAGAATGAGACACTTGCCTACTGACTTGCCATTAAACTTGTACCTCCCTTCCTCCAACCCTCCTGTCTACACACAAGGTGTGTGACACCTGCTGGGTGTCAGAGAGACACTATAAGGATAACCTGGTTTTACTATTGTTGAAGGTAAGAGAATGGCAGGGAGCTGGCAAAAGGCAGGGAAGGAGAGAAAGAGAGCTGAGAGGGCTCAGGAGAGGGGCACTCACTTTCATCATCAAGGGTTTTGATGACTTCAGTATGAGAGGACCTTTAGACAAAGGAGGGAACAGCTTCTTCTAAAGGGACACTAATGGCAGGGCTCTGTGGGGACAAGCAATGGTCTATTGCTGGTAAAGAGCAATGTTATAGCCTTGTCTCCCATTTTTCACAGGGTGGTGGTGCAGAGCCCCCCTCCATGGGCCTCTTCGCAACACTGGCGCCTGGGCTGTTTTGTGAAGTTGGCACCAGCCATTGTGTTTTCATTTAACTACAAAATGTTGGTGGCTGGGACGATTTGGTATCTTCTCATCTTGCCTAATGGGGCAGCAAGTCAAAACAATTCAACACCTGCATGTCTTAGGTACAAGTTAATTGAGTTGGAACAATTAGACACCCTCTAACCACACCTGACACTCCTAAACACCTTGGAAGGGTGCTGACAAGTAAGACCAGAGCCTCCTTTGAAGAGTGCCAAGTTTGCCTGACAAGATTAATGGCACAGTGGAAAAGTACTGACCAAAGTCAGACATCTTGCAACTCTATAAATACGGACCCCAAGTGAGGCCCACTGAAGGTCTCTGGGATCATGGTGACTGTGACTCGGTATCTCCCCCTGAGCTGGGACACCTCTGACTACCTGCTGGTCAAGCTGAGGAATAGGAAGACTGTCTGCTTGTACCAAGCTGACAAAGGGGCTCACTGTCTGTTTGTAAAGACTGATGCCAGGGAACACCACCCGCTTGTAATACACTAATGATGAGAGATGTATTTGCTGTCTCTAGGATTTTACGAAGTCCTACGGATCCACGGGAGCCCAGATTTAATGTAATCTGCAGAAAAGGAAACATCTTTATCATAAGTGAACCTCTATAACTGTATAAAGCTGTGTGCATGTGTGAGCGATTTGCTTTTTGCTTAGTGAGCTCTGTTAAATTTTACCACGTTATTGATTATAATAAATTATTGATTATTGACTGATTAAGCATTGCCATCTTATAGTTGACCACAACAGTGTTAATTTACTATAAATTGCTGCTATCTCAAAATTATATAGGATACACCATGTTACTTTAAAGCACTGCACTGAAGTCCCTATGCCCAAATCCTGTTAGTCGTAAAAATTGCCCAAGTCGGGGACTAGGTGTGGGTATAACTTTATTCTCTGAAGGAGTTCAGAGAGCAAGAGGGTCCTTTCTGTGAACCTCGTGACTCAATGGGAGGGCGTCCTTTACCCCTTTCACTCCCAATCTTGTCAATATTCTTAGTCATGAACCATTGACCACGTCTAACATTTGATCTAGCTACACCTAGGACCAAGGCTCCTCTCTGAGAAGGAATTTTGAGAGCGAGTCCATTCTGAAAACCTAGTGACTCAAAGGGAGGGCCACATTTCCCCCTTTTATTCCAAATTCCTGTGAAAATCATCCCAGACCAACTTCAAGACAACTTCCCTCTGTCTATTCTTCGCACGATCATTCTAGTCCAACCCAAAGCAATTTGCCTTCGTAGTAAGTAATGCAGTGAACCTTGCCATCAAATTGAACCTTGATCAATCTTTGTTAAACTTTGCTAAATGCTATCAAATTTATTTAAGCTTTGCCAAATTATCTACCTCGATAAACATGTTGCTGCCTTCCTATATTGAGTGAGGCACTTTTCACTCCTTCCACAGCAAGCAGAATCCTACACCAGAATTGTGCAACAAGTGATTTAAAGGGGAACCGCTCCTCTCCTCTCTCTCCTGTGACACACAGAAATGTAGTGCCTTCGCTCTGCCTCTTGACAACCGAATATCCTGAATTACAGGTGACAGCCAGCCACCCTCCAGTACTGCCCCTGGGCCTCACACCTCAGCTCTCTGCCCTGAACGCCCCCTGCTCAGGGTGCCAAGCCCAGCAGCATTCTTTGCCATTACCTAGGGCATAATAAGCTTCCAGGTCCTGGTCCATGAGTTCAAGGAAACGCTGGATTCGATCCAGGGAAACTTTGGCTTCCAAGGTCCCGTTCAACACCCATGGGAAGCTGTTGAGGGGGAGAATAAGCATTCCAACAAGGGCCAGTGCTGTGAACACCTGCATGGGTAAGAAAACAGCCATGAGTTGGAGGAGTTATCTCCCTTGCATTTTGTATCCTCCAAACGGCTTCACCACCAAGAACCTGAAGAGCTGTGGGGAGACACAGGCTGGGTTTATTTTGCAGAGAAGATGCCTCAGGACTACAGCCCCGCTGCAGATTGTCCTCTGCGTGAGATAAGGTTGGAGTTCTCCCTGCTACCTACTCACCTTTGTGGCAGTGAGCTGGTGACCCAACAGGACATAGGTGATGAAGATGACAATGGAGACAACAACAGGCAGTGCTGCCCATAGATAGACACATGCAGCATCCAAGTACTTGATGGCTCGTAACTTCTGCAGCTCTTTATCCCGACAGGCATTTATCCTGGTGCTGAAGTGCTTCTCCCAGGCATAGAACTTGATGACACGAATGCCACATAGGAACTCTGTCATTAGCTGCAGACAAAGAGGAAAAGCACATACAGCAACCCACGTGGGCCTAATGCACCAAATGCCAGCTAGGCATCTGGGCTGGGGCCAGGTTTGCAGTTGCCTCTTGCTAAGGACCAGGCTGGAGATATCAGGAACCATTTATTGCTGACAAAGACATAAACTCAAACAGCAGCTATGGGGAACTTTGCTCTCTCTCCTTCCACCAGCTTCTTCAGCCACCTGTGCTGCATACAGCTCAAGAAAAGGCAAAATATTACACTACTTCGCAGCTGAAGGTAAACTGGCAACACAGGTAAAGGGACATGTGGAATTTCTACTCCATCCTGGCTGCCATTTACCGATATTGGCCTGACAGTGCCGTGAGATAGTAACACCCATCTCTCAGGCCCAGTGCTGCCACGATACAGCTAGTCTGCATCCAGTGCCTGGCTGGCTCCCACCCAGCAGCTTGGGTGTTCCTGCAGCATGCTGTCCTCTCATTCC
>NW_010400959.1:25607-29544 GCF_000710305.1 Buceros rhinoceros silvestris
TGCTCTCAGGTCACATGTGCAGAGCAAGCTGAGATGTGTGTGTGCCCAACATGAAAGAAAACAAGAGAGAGTTCAGTAAACCAATCTTACAATAGCTGCAGAAAGTCCAACATACCCCATAGAACAGATGCATCTTCTGTTGGGAAAATAAGTATTTTTAAAGCCCCCAACAGTTCTGAGATGGACTTATGTTTCATGCTTCCAAAGTGTGATGGAAATGGTGAGTGAAAGTGCTGTCTCTTCACATTAGAGATACAAGGCAGGAGTTAAAAGGTGGGAATCAAACGTTTGACATGGGGTGAGGAGAGAGATGGCACTGCAAAAATGAAAAAAGCAGTGGAAAAGATGACTGAGGGTGCCAAGCTTGGAGCAATATAAACCCCCTATGTCCGCGATCATTGCCTTTGTTCAGACTGCGAGCCACCTCACCACTGATGGCATTACTGGAGCCAGAGGATGAAAGCATCTCTAGAGGAATCAGGAATCCTACCTTAACTACTTTCTTTTTCCTACACACAGGAAAGAAACCTGCAAGGGAACCTGAATTAGCCCAGGGAGTGAGAGGTTCACTGTCTTGTGGGTGGTGAAGCTGGATCATCCTGAAACACTTTTGAACCAAGTGCGTGTGTGCCCCCTCTAGCGTTTTTCTCAACACACGTGACTCAAATAATTTGCTTTGGATCATGACAAGCAGCCAAAAAGCCAATGTTCTAAGAACAAATGGGGAAGAAAAATAGCAACTCAGCAGCCCCTCACCTTCACCCGTGTGTCCTTGTGTTTCAGCATCTCCTGGTTGTTCATCATGATGCGATTAGCTATGACCTTGTTGATGGGGACAAGCAGCAGTGCCAGGGCCAAGCCTCCCAGAAAGGCCACCCCCACTTGCTGGTAGAGAAGGTATAGGGTAATGACAAATTGGAAAGGCAGGCTCCACACTTCGTGGAAACTGAGACAGAAGTTGACCAATCTACTGGTGTCTGTGCTCATGAAGTTGACAATTTCCCCCACAGTGAAGCGGCTAAGGCTGGTGCTACCAACATGCAGAGCCTTGCGGTAGATGGCAGAGATGACAGCAGCCCGCACCATCAGCGTCACCTTGTTCACCTCATAGCTGAACTGGTTCCGCAACAGAGCACTCAGGAAGGAGGCAGCAAAAAGCCCGAGGGCATAGAACATCCCATGGCTCAGGGGTTCCTGCCGTGACTCCATGAAGTTCACCAGCAGGTTCAGAAGCAGAGGACCTGAGAAACCCAGCAGGTTGCCAGCCAGCTTGAGAAGTCCAAGGGAGTAGAATCGAAGCCCAAAGGCTGCATGAAGGACTGAGAAGAGTCGCACAGCCTCCTGGGCAGGGTGTGAGCTGTCTGGGGCACTGCTACTCCCACTGCCTTCAGCAATGATTGGGCTAGTAAGAGACACCGTCTCCTCCTCTACTTGATGCAGAGCTGTTTTCTTCTGCCAGCAAGAGTAGAAGCGATCACAGACCCTGGCAGCCTGGAGCTGGTGAGGAAGCACATAGACATCCTGTGGCTGGTTCAGCTTCCACTGATAGCCACGTTTCATAAGAGGGTTCATCCAAACATAAAAGAAGCGCGAGAGCCAGCTCTCACCATCTTCTGCCACTCTTTGCTGATCAGGCACTGGGATCCCTGGTTGTGAGATAAACTGGTCTTCTTGCCAGGATTGATTGATGGAGAGGAAGTCTTGCCTGCCAGCGGTGGGGACGAGGAAGCCAATCACATACATAAGCAGAGAGGCCAGCTGCAGACAGAGAATGACAAACCTGGAAGAGGCAGCAGAGTGGGCAGAAGACCAAGCTGTCCCGCTTTGGTAGTACCACACCAGCGTGATGATGAAAGAAGGCAGGGGTAAGAGAGCAAGGAGAGCCAAGGCTGCAGGGCCCCTGGTAGAGTTATGAGTGGACCTGAAGAGCATGAGAAGAGTGAGGCCATGTGTAAGCCATGTCAGGGCAGCAGTGCCATTTACCAGCACTTCCAAGTACACAGGGCCCAACTCCTGCTGAGAAATTATGGCTGGGATAGTATCAGCAAGGAAAAGGACAGCAAGTATGAAGGAGGCAGCGATTCTGCACGTCCAGCCTGGCCTGCAAGGCACCCTGGAGCCAGATCTAGGAGGAGAGAGCAGAGAAAAAATTCACAGTTGAAATTCCAACACCTCTCAGTGAGTATTCTCCTTTCACTTCTCAGTCAGTACTCTCCTTTCTTCCTCCCCTCTTCCCCCACCTGTCCACTCTTACTTAACCTCCTGGATTCACCTCCCTAGATTTTTAATTTCTTCAGACTGTAGGCATTGCTAAACTTATCAGGTTAATACAGCCCAGTATACGATCAATAACAGAGATTCAAATGCTACCGAAGAATAGCATTTCTCTACAGAAATTTGTTTGCAAACTGTGGTCAAATTTTGTGGTCAAATCAAACTCAAATCTTTGAGGATTAAACAAAAAATATCTATTTAACTTCTTGAACATAAATTTTGAAGGATTGAATTCTGTGTCACATCTCTGATCCTTGATTTCTCATCTTCGTGATATTTTGTCTAGAAACATTTTAATCTCGGTTGATTTCAGTGATAGTGTATACGTGAAGTCCGTAACATATTGCCCAAACAAATACTTAATTATCACTTGATATATTATCATTTGTGGCCTTTCGATATCAGTTAATACTGATAATCAGTTTACAAATTTCAGAAGAGGGTAAACAGAAAAACAACTTTTGGTTTCTCTGAACCCCTTATTACCTTATATACATATCTTCTATGCAACTTTGGATTTACGTCCTCTCCCAGAAGACTCCCAGTTTTCCTAATGTCCATTCTTTTTAATTACTTTCTGTGATTTTATGCTTGCTACCCTCTCTATTCTTTCCGGATTCCTTTCTGCAGTGGAAGGACCAGAGCTGTACACCAGCCTCTGAATTAGGATGGATGCTCACAAAGATAAAAGCATTATAATACCGTGTTCTTCTCTAATTACATATTCAGCACATTATAGGGAGATCTAATTTCCAGCCTTTCTGCCCCACCTCAAGTCCTGCATAATAATCAAGAGCTAGACAAGTTAGTTGTCATACCTTGGAGTGCCAAGGAAGCAGGCACTGACTGCCGCAAGGATCACATGAGGAATCACACTTAATGTCAGCTGATTAAAGCAATGGCCGATGCTGCCGCGAACCCACACAGGGAGTGGATCTTCTGGGCTGGTCCCACACAAACCAGCCAGGATGTTCTCCATCCTTTCTTGGGAATTGAATGCGAGAAACAGGAGCTCCTAAGGCAGAAAAGAAAAAAGAGCACGAGGTGCAAAACCGAAAAAACTCCAGCCCCAGTCTGAGGCAGACTGTGAAAAGAAATGAAGGTAGGGCTAGAAGCAACTTCCTGGGTCACCCAGTCCAGGCCGTGCCATTGGGCACTTGCTATCATTATCACCTGCGTTACAAAATGAGCAAGCTCCAGCTTAAAGTAAATCACGCTCTTTGCCCTCTTAAGACACCCTCCAACCCCAGTGCCCTGGGAATTTGAAGCTTTCTGCTGATCCTTTGAAATTAATAGCAGGAAGCATTTGCCTTTCTATTGATCACTCTGAAAAATGTTTTGAGCTGCTTAAACAATAATCTATCAATTATACGTCCATCTTCAGAAATTCCCACAATGGTACTCAAGCCATCATGTAACATTAACACTGTCCGTGTCGCCGGGCAGAGTGCAGGCGCCCACCCGGAAAAGCGGGCGGTACCTCCAAGCTACCCAGGGCAGCGGAACCAGCGGGACTCCAGCGCCCTGTGCCGCCCACCGGGCTGAAGCACACCTAGGAAGGCCTCGGCTTTACAGCCCTTTCTGTTCGCGCCAGCTGGTCCCATCTCCAGCCTAGCGCCGGCTCAGAGCCGCAGGCTCGGCAGGAGACCGATGGCGGCAGGCA
>NW_010400960.1:0-365 GCF_000710305.1 Buceros rhinoceros silvestris
CCTGACATGGTCGTCTGCAGATCTGGGTGCTCATGCCCCGGGTCATCGCTGCTGTTCCAGCTGCCAAGTTCGCAGTGAATTCCTGGCATCCTCCTGCATGCAGGGGAGGGGGGATTCCTGGCCAGGCCAGTGTGGTGAGAGCCCCCCATGCCAGACACTGTGGCATGGGAGTGGGACGTGTCCTGGCAGCACTGGGAGCAGGCGCAGAGCTCGCTGTGGATGGCTGCCTTCTTCCCGCAGGCAGTGGTTGGCTCAGACCCTCTCTCAGCTGTGCACCCTCTCCAGCGCCCAGGCCGCCACTGTCACCCGAGGGAGAGGCTGCCCAGCATGACCAAGGTGGAAGCGGCAGGAAGGGTTTTGTCTCC
>NW_010400960.1:539-836 GCF_000710305.1 Buceros rhinoceros silvestris
TGCCGCGGGCAGCTCATTGCGCTGGTCACCCCTTCTCCTGGCTCTGCACCTCCAGGCACAGCACAGGCACCCCGCAGTGCCAGGAGTGCTCAGGTCATGGGGTTTTGTCCCCAGTGCCCTGTGGAGAGGCTGGCACCGCTGCCTGCCCAGCTCATGCACCCTCTTGGCTGAGTTCCATCCCACCTCTGCCCAGACAAGACCTCCCTGCAGCCTCGCCCTGCCCTAAAACCCAGTCCTGAGCACCCACTCCAGGGGCAGCAGCTGGAGCTGGCTCTGCCCAGGGCTGTGCTCCCTTTG
>NW_010400960.1:1021-1358 GCF_000710305.1 Buceros rhinoceros silvestris
GGTGGTCCCCCCCCCCAGGGGGTGCTGGGGCTGGCACGCTCGGCTTTGATGGTGCCATTTCTCCTCAGGCAGCAGCTTCGCCTGGGCTCTCCTCCTCTGCCTGCCCCGCTGCTTCCTGCGCGCATCCCAGCAATAAACTCTGGCGGGAACAAGGGACGAGCTCTGCTCTCTCCTGCCTTGCAGCAACACCCGGCCCCAGAGCACCTTTCTCTGCCTGGCCTTGACTCTCCCCGCTGCTTCTGGCACCGTGCAGCAAGATGCCCCCCCAGCTCCCGACCCACACACAGTTCCCCTCTGGCCCCCAGACCAGGGCAGCCCCAGCAGCCCCTCAGGCCCA
>NW_010400960.1:1535-1953 GCF_000710305.1 Buceros rhinoceros silvestris
AGGGAGGTCCCAGGAAGGGCTGCTCAAGGCAGCCCGGGTGGGTGCCTCTGCAGGGCCACGGGACGCTGGGGAGGTCGGTGGGGCAGCAGGTGCTGAGTAAGGAGGACACCAGGCCATGGCTGCAGCAGCGCACGTTTATGGGGTCTGGCCTGGCGCGTTGCAGGTAACGGGACGCAGCGACATGCTGGGCACAGAGATCACGTAAGCTATGGGGGCAGCTGGGTCCCGCAGGGCTGGTGCTGCTTTGTCCAGCTCAGTGCCGGAACTGCGGCACCGGGGAGGGAATGCGGATGTCCTGCCCCTTCTCCAGCCGCCGCTCACAGTCGATCAGGTAGTTCACGCCGTCTATCACCAGCTGCACCAGTTCCACCTGCACCGGGAGCACACACGTCCTGACTCAAGGGCTGTCCCCAGAGCC
>NW_010400960.1:2073-2376 GCF_000710305.1 Buceros rhinoceros silvestris
CGTCCTGACTCAAGGGCTGTCCGCAGAGCCACCCCAGCAGGGTGCCAGGCTGTCCCCACTGCGCAAAGGGCAGGCACTGCCACCCCCAGCACCCAGTGCTGGCCCCAGCACATGGCCCCAGAACCTCCCTCCCCAAAAGCAGCTCTGCCCAGCGCTGACCTCTGACTTCCCCAGCCGGTCCAGGTTGGAGATGTCGAAGATGCCGCCAGTAGCTGCAGTGTCCACTCCACCCGTCCCACGCTTCTGTAGTCGGAGGTTCTCCAGGATCTTCAGGAAGCGGCTGTCCTAGTTCCCAGAGAAGGT
>NW_010400961.1:0-10543 GCF_000710305.1 Buceros rhinoceros silvestris
CTGCCAGCCCAGCAATGCGGGCGCGCTGCCTTTTTTAAAGCAAAAATGGTGCGAAAAGGACTAAAGGAAGCCCGCGAAAACTTTTAAGCAATGAGGATGATGCTAAAGTTATGTGGCAGGGAATAATACTATTGGTTAGTTTAAAGCAAACCTCTCCTAAAAAGGAGAGATTTGCTAACCTACCACAGGTGCCTTCAGAACTAAGGCAGGGTAAAGTGTTGAAGCAGTGACGTGAGTGAGAAGAATATCTAGTTTCCAGTTAACTTCTGTTGTGTGATCGTATGTTGGAGGATATATTTCTCCCTCATCCCAAACCATTTTATCAGCTCAGAAAGATTGAGAAAAACAGAAAAAAGACTCTCTTTGCTTCTGCCTGTTTTAGTCAAGTGAGGATGTGAGTGTTCCCTACCTTGTTTCTCTGCAGGAAATGTGTTGGTCCTGTATTAGGATGGTAATTGTACATTTGTAGTAAGAAGTGAAGTTGTCTTACTTGGCATTCAAGACACACTATCTTGAAATGCCATATGCTTTTTAAAGTAAAACCAATAGCTAACGCTGTGAATAGAAACATAAGGCTTGATCGTGGTAAGGATCACTAATAACCTAGTCGTCTACGTTCTGAATTACAAGCAAAAGAGCCCAGAACTTAATCTAGCTTGGAAAAGCCACTAAAATGGCACTCCCTTGCTTCCAGAGACCACAATGGAGTTTGAAGTAACTCTGTTCAGCGCACTTGACAGCAGATAGGAGGTAAAAGGAGGAGAAAGATTCTGTGCCTCTGTTTCTCTTCCTTCCGTTTTTTCCGTTTGTGTCTTACTGGTTTTAGTCTCCTGGCTTCCTTCTGCTGCAGTGGACAAGATTTAGGAGGAGGGAACTGGGAATAAAGAGAAGATGCACAAACTGATCAGTGGATTCTCTTCGCACAAATAGAACAGAATTAGAGCAGGGGCAGCTACTGTTGCTCCTTTTCCACTTTACGTGTAGGAGAGAGGGAGAATTATGCATGGTATCATGGAGTATATCCATCTTCTCCTACTCAGCTCTGGTTTTGGCATGCCTATTTCTAACTAGATGCTAGTCTCTTTCCTTTAGAAGGAAAGAGTTTGGAATTAATGTTTCCTACTTTAATTGCCTGCTTTGAGTTAGCAGCCAAGCAGTACTGCAGGTTCTTCGATCTCCTGCTCCACCTTTTCCTTAGAGGAAGTGTGGAATAGCCTCATGCTGTTAAGAAGGACCTTAAGTCACCCTATTTTCATTGAACGTGACTAAATATGCGTTCTGCCCTGTTATTGTGATTAGAATGTATTTTATAAAGTGTACATCGAATCCAACAGTTCTTCTGGACAGTACAGACAGTACTTCCAGATAGCCACGTCTGACTGGTGCTGAGTATTTCACAAAAAGATGAAGATACAGTCCCCGGTTCTTCTAAGAGTATACATTAATCCTCTGGTCCTTTTGCTTTGGGCTCTGGAAGGCCTCTGTGGAAAATGAGCTGCAGACCAGCTGGAAATGTCTTTTCTTATTTTCTAGGGGCTTCCATAGCTGCTTTATTCATCTATTTTCCTTTTTTATCTTTTTTTTTTTAAGATGAAAAATCCGGGCCTCTCCTGGTTTGACTGCATAGATGTAGTTCTGCTTCTGAGTTTCTGTCTCTTAAGCTATAATTTATGTTTGAGTATTCTGAGAGTAGTGGAGTTAATGTAAAATACATAAATAAATAATCATTACCACATGAGATTCCCATGCTGTCACTTCTCTGAAGGATTCCTGTGTTCTTCCTGTGACCTTTGCTCACACTTCTTCGGTTCATGGTTTGGTGACCACTACATCATTTGACTGACTCAAAATTGTTTCTTGATTTAAAGGGGTACATATTATAAGCTAGATCTGCCTCATCTGGAGTAGGAACATGTAACCCCAATCTTATTTGGGACCATATAATATCTAACTGTAATCATGGTGGTAGTAACTGTTGAATCTCTCCTCATTTTCTTTGATACAGTTCCAAGATCACCTAGGAATGTCCTAATTTAACCTGCTTTGCTGGTGTCCAGCTCTTCTGAAGCTGATGTTTACGTGGGTTTAAGTACTGTAATCTGGGGAATTCAGCATCCCTATCTCTATTCACTAAAATGTCTGTCTGAAACTGCAGTCCAAACATTTTAGTTTCCAAGGGCAGTGTATTTTAAGGGGTGTATTTCCAACGTACAGATGAGGGAATCTTTTAGTATTTTAAACACTTAGATAGACTTCCTGTGTTTTCTTCTGATGCTAGTAATAGTATTTCCTGCAAGTGGTACTGTTTGTAGAACTAAATGGTAGTACGTTTCACTGTAATGTGAATAAATTAACCTTGAAAAATAATACAGCCACCCATTACCTGGTTTGCATGTCTCTCTCTATATCTCCTAATTTTGGCTAGATTTCTTCTGAATTTCTTTGTCATTGTTCTTAAATTTCTGCTTTTATTTTTTAAAAGATAATTTCCAGTATTGCAGTTAGTATTTCTCAGTCCTTTCAAAATTTCTAGAGGAAACAGAGTTTGTTGTCTTTTGTATGGGAAAGTTTTAATACATTTTCATAATCTTGAACAAACTAAACTGTGTTTATGACTTTTTTGTTTGGTTGGTTGGTTTTGGTTTTTTTGTTTGTTTGTTCAGCCTCTTCTCCACTTTCTTCCACCTGGTATTCCTGCCATGTCCATATGCCTCCTTGGCCACCTTCTCTGCTGAATGGCATCTCTGAAAGTGTTTCTGATTTGCTTAGGTTATTTCTGATCCTCAACCACTCTTCTCATTCCTATTCAGCAAACAAGAAACATCTTTTCTGTTAACATGCGGACAATATTCTTTTCCCCAGCAATCTGTATTTCGTTATCAGATTCAAGAGGCCTTTATTTTCTCTGGAAGTGGGGCTGGGGCTGGCCTTTAAAAAGACTTTAAAATAGTTTGTTGTTTGAAACACATTATTAATGTTAAGTTTTTATGTTTTTAAGATTACATTCAGTGTCCATATTGTCAGAGGAGATTTAATGAAAATGCAGCTGACAGACACATCAATTTCTGCAAGGAACAAGCCGCACGTATTACTAATAAGGGGAAATTGGCAGCTGATACCAAAGGGAAGCTTCCTACTCGAACACAGGTGAACTACAGCATTATCTCATAGCTTGGATTCATCACCAAATCAAGCTTGTTAAATACTATGTTGCTCTTAAATTGAATCAACTATTTTATTCTGTAATTTTACTATTTGTCTAGACTGAAATTAGACAGTAAGCATGGAAGAGATTTCCTTTCTTAGGAGAGTTGCAGAGATCTGTAAATCAGATGGCAGCAGTTGCAGAGCCAAAATCAGTCATAAACGTAATTCAGAAGTTTGTGAAGATGATAGGTGAGGGTAGAGGCAGGAGACAGAGATGCAGTCTTTGTAAAGAAAGTTCAGTTTCTGTTGTGCAAGTTTTCTGCATACAATTCAACACTGTTCCTTAAGTGGGCAAACAAAGGTGAGTGACTACAGGACAACCGACAGCAATGGTTTGATTAGCTACAGGTGTGTTAAGATAAGAGCTGCAGTAGTTTCCATCATAAAATGGAAACAGATGAAGGATTAAAGTGTTTGTGTGTTTTCATTTGGCGGTAATGCTTGTTTTTCCTGGAAGCTGTGAAGAGTTAGAGACACATGTTGTTACTGAGTGATTCTTGCACTGTATTTCGAATCAGTGCTGGGACTGGTATAGCACACAGGTAAAGGTAAGATTTGAATGATCCTCCCCGTGAGTACTCTTTTTAAAATTACCTGGTAATGAGGCGATAATATTAATTTCATGAGACAGCTATGGAAAAATAATAGAAAAGCTGTAGAAAAGCAAAAAAATACACAAAGACACACAGTTAAACAAAAACCGAAAACTGCTGAGTTAGATAGTCTTTCCTAGTAGTACCATCTGTATGTCTAAGAAAGCAGACTAGAGGAAACCATTTGCATGATCCATACCAGAAACAGTTTACCTAGTAGGTCATCATTGTCTGTTTCCCCACAGTACCTAGGTAATTACCTCTTGTGTTACAGTTGATATAATTGCTTAAATTTCTAGGTTGTATATTTTGTTACAGTACAAACCTGCTGCAGTTAAGAAGATGCCTTCTGTAGGATCAACACCATCATCATCACGCTTACCTCAACCAAGTGGTGTTAGCAAAACTGTTGTAGGTATGCAGTGAATGTTATGTGCTTTTCATTTCCCTTCTAAATATTAGTTCTTAAACTATGCAGTAAAAGTAGTATAATTTTAATAGCTGGAAATTTCTATACTATTGCCTTTAAATTGAAGTAAAAAAATTCATAGGAAGAGTTCAGTGTTACATGAGTGGATATTACGTGGTGGTGTCTGTTTTTTATCATACAGCTTTTTTATCAATGTTTTTCTGACCCAATTTTGTTTGACTTGCATATATGATGGCTACATACTCTACTGTTGAAACTGACACAGTGGTTTGTAAAAACTCGTTTAAAATAAATCGGAAGGGGCACTGATCAACCTCTATCCAACAAGACTCTTGAGCATGTAGGATTCTCTTCTGTTTTATATGTTGGGTCAGGTTAGTTTTTTTGTGAATCGAAGCTGCAAAATGATTCTGCAATAATGCAGAAGGTAATAATGCAGTAATGCATAATTGTATTGCCTAGTGATCTCTCACCTGAGATTTTTGTTTGCTTAATTCTTTAACTGATTTGTGTGCTGAATATCATCACGAACTGGTGAAGATACGTAGTCAAGCCATGTATATATTACGATTATGGAAACACTGTCTTAATCCGATACATAATGATATCATTATATATCAAACATGCTCTGTTTCGACAGAACTTTGACGTTCCAGACCTCTTCTCTTTCCTTTTTCTTTCTGCAGAAAGTAATTGAGATCCAATGTTTTTTGTTAGAATAGAACATTATGTCTCAGTTATACTTTCCGGAAATTTCTGGAAACATACTTTCTTCTTCCTAGTGCATTGACGTATATATTGTTCATATCTCGATATTTCTAAAATGCTTGTTTTGAATTTTACAATTAAAAAATATATAATGAATTGTATCATTCCATCAGCAAAATCTTACGTTTTCTTGTATTTCCATGTTTGATTTCAACTGCAAGGTGCCCCTTCAAGTAAGGGACTGTCTTCATCTGGATCCAGTGGGAGCAAAATTCAAACACTATCACCGTCTCATAAAAACTCATTGGGAATGGTGAACCCACAAGCAGGGTAAGTTTCCATTTAATGTTGTCATTTATGCTTTATTTCATATTTATGTTGTGCCAGTTCTAGAAGTCTCTATTGTCTGTTTCACTTGCACATTTTTTCCCTGTGAGCTTCCGAAGTGCAGTGTTTTGAATTTATCCTTTCTAAATGCAATTAATGTTTAAGGAATGTTGGCAAAGATGCGTTTACTAATGTTAAAATAATAGTAAAGGAGGTCAAGTGATAAAAATAGATATAAAGTAGATTAAAAAGTTACAGAGTATGCAGAAACTACATTTATTTTTCTTTGTAAAAGTGAGGAGACTTCAAAAAAGAGAAAACAGTAGGTATAATATCATGCAGTTCTTGGAAATAAAAGAAAGAGACCTCTGCCACAGACCACAGCCAGTTGTGATCCAGCCACAAGGATGGATACTTTCTCTTTGCCCTTCCCTGTCTGAAAATACTCAAGAGAAAACAAAATAAATGAGCACAAATGAGGCAATGGAAATAAATGTCTGCAACAGTAACAAGAAGTGGTAGATGTAGATGACCAGAGTTCAGTGAAAGTGCTGGTGTGATCAAGGCTGTTACTGCTACTTTGCTGGGGGAGTAGCGAGTGCACACTGTTTCAAAGAAGAAATGTATGGAAGGGACTGAAGCGAAGTAGTGCAAATTTACAGAAGCACCAGGGAGCACTGAGAGAAAACAAAAATACAACAAAGTGATTGCAGTTATACCATTGGTGATTGAAGACAACTTATTTCTATAAAAATGAATATCAGATTGGTAAAGGTGGTGGAAAACAACAGCTTACGTTTGTGAGGAAGAAAAAGGACTCTCTGAAAGAATTTATCGGGATGGACAGCTATATTAATTACACAGGACTAGTGATTTTCAGTTTATCACACTTAAATCTTCCAAATTACACACGAGTATGAATTACTCTGTCATATTTCCCTCCAAACACCATGTAGCATGAGGTTGCAGTTCTGTCCCTCCTTGCTTTACCCACTCATGCTAAGTCTCTAAAACACAGGCTGGAGGCAGAGTCCGTGATGTTGTCAGAAATAATTTTTCTTTTGTTACTATCCACCACCACCATGCCCCCACTCTGGATTTCCTTGTAGTCTACAGGTCAGCTTCACGACTGTTTGCAGGCATCTGTGCTTCAGCTGTCAGAAAATCCCACCCTCTGTTACTCGCTGAGTTTTATATCGCATTTCTCCATTTTCAGAAATTGAATTAACACCTGCTGATGAGTGGCAAAGAAGTAGGTCTGCAAACCACAGTAAAGAAGTCAGCTGATAGTTTGAAGGCATGTTTCTAACCCCACTGGTGAATTCCCTTTCTGAGAAAGGCTTTTTCCTGTCGATGAGAGTTTCTAATTGCAGTCTATACTGGTTTGTGAGAGGGCACAGGTTTTGGTCTTTGCTTCTTAACAGGGAAGTTCTGTTTAATTTTACCCATCAGTTGCTTGCTGCGCTTACTACTTTGTGTTCTGTAGTCTTCCATTTCCTCTTCTGAAGCTTGAAGTAAGAATTGTGATGAGACCAAGCCAAATCATGGTTAATATGTGGAGTGTTGTTTGCACAGGTTCTCTCTGTTCACACATGCTGTTAACTGCAAATATATATCTTCTGGTTGGCACAGCTCTCAGCTAATGGTGTCTGCTGAAAGGCAGTGAATGTTAGCTTGGCTTATAACCTCACTTACTTGCCCACACGATTTGCAGCTTCGAAAACGCAGATGTGATGAGTGTGTTCCTGCCTGCAGTCCTTCTCGTCTTTGCCATCCAGTCCTTATGATTTCTTGCTGGTCATGCTAACCAGTCGTCTCACCAATGGCTGTTACATGAGTCTCTTTCCTAAGTGTTACATCTGACACGTAGCAGTTCATTTTTTTCTTTTAACCAGTTTGAGTTCATTTTTGAGAACAAGTTTGTCAGTATTTATGCTGAAGCAAAGAGGTGCAGGAGCAGTTACAACATGGAAGAGTTAGATGCCTCAGACTGGTCACTAATGACGATTTTGGGATTAATCACCTCAGCGTTAGTATTGGGGTGTGAGGGGAAAATATGCAGGGTTCTGTTGAAATACCTACGAAATTATGTCAGAGCAGGGACTGAGACACTAACAGTAACTGTTAGTAGCATCCTAAGTCAGAGAGTGAGAGTAGTTAATAGTGTAGTGACACGGATTTTGAACGTTAAAACATCTTATAATTTGGGCTATAGCTAACTGCAGCTAGAAATGCTTTATAAAATAAAAGTGCTTTTAAAGTATTATGTTTATTAGGATGAAACAAGATGTGTTTCTTTGACTATATTTATGATTTAACCAGTAAAATGACAAGCCGTAGCATGAGATAGATAGGGGATTCTGTTGTACCCATGAGCTCTTACAGAGCTCATGCTGTAAGATGTCATCTCATCCTTCCCAGTTGTTAGTAGACTGATATACTGAATGTAGTGTTGCACATGTATTGTTTTAAGGGCAGTCTTTCAAATGGAATGTTAATTTTTAATTTTTTTTGCTTGGCAAATACTTAAGAGCCTGCACACCTTTTTGACCAGGTCAAATTCCAGTTTTTGCTGTAAGAAGCTAGGTCCTGCAGTTTGCCTTAAGGCAAACTATATGTTTATATTTTTTTTACATATTAATTAAGCAAAACTTTCCATTTTTGCCTAGATTGTTTAATTCCAGATTTGGCAGAGAGGTAGTGAGGCTTAATCGTAGAATTACAATTATATTGTGCAATATCAAGGATTAATTATATTTATGTTGGAGGGGGACAGTTTAATCAGACGCTGCTTCTTTTTGTTTATCTGTGATGGATATGCAAAGGGAGAAAAAGTTACTATTTACTGGCTAATGAGTCAGCTAGAAGTGATTAAAATATGCAGGCATGCAGTTTGCCTCTTGCTCTTTAGATGTCACTCTTGAACCGCTGCCTGAAGCTGTTGTGAAAGGCATATGAAGCCGTTGCTGCATTTGTGTTAAAGGTGAAGGCTAAAACAATCTGGGTCTCCAAGGTGTTCAGTTCTGTAAAGGAAAGATTCTTGAACTTCATTTCATATGAAGTTCCACTTCAATATCGCAGTATAAATTTTTATTTTGTATGAGCAGAAGTGCAAGAATTTTATTAACTCTCTTAAGTCCTTTTTACTATACTATTTTAATTTGAATTCTCCTCTTCTGCTCCTCAAGTAAAGGACTAGTGAGAGAGAACACCACAGCATCATCAGCATAAGGCAGGTTAGCGTTAGTGAGCCTTACTTTGTGTAGCTCAGGATGTTCAGCTGAGCTCAGCTGTGAGAGTTTTGTTTTTCTGCCTGGAAAGCCAGATATAAGTATTAACAGAAGTGTAGCACAAGGGCAGCACTGCTGAGTCCTAGAGAAGCGAGTGAGAGTGCAAGAGTAGTGTGTGCCTCTATTGTAGTCAGTAGGAAGGCCTTCATTCATGAAAATAGGATTTTGTCTTTTGGATGTTGAAGAACAAGGAAAAGGAAAATTAATTCTACAGAAATTGTAGTTAGGCTTATAGTTTGATAATGAATCATGTTAAGATCCTGAGTTTGATACATATTCTGTAAGGGTACAGAAATCAGCAGTGTCTTACGTTTCTGGAGGAGCAGGGCAGCTCTAATAAGCTGTCAGAAGAAATCAGATCTTCAGCTGCAAAAATTGGATGGGTGGTTCTTCCTGTCCTAAGGCTAAGCAAACAGGCAAACTCCACCCCGCCTCTGCAAACTGTTTGGCCTAGCAGGACTTGACACCACGGGTTCTGGCCAACCAGGAATCTCTTGCATGTATGAATTAATTGTCTGTGTTTCTTTTATGAACAGTATGTATTATTTTTGTTACTGGGACTTGGAAAATTATGTGATGGTTTTCAGTAGGGCAAATGAACCCTTAGAAATTACTTTGACATTTTTATTTTATTTTGGGGGTAAAACATATTGTTTGTTGTTAAGCTGATCTTGGGAATCATGTCTGTTAATGACACATCCCGTTCTGTCTTACAACTGAAATGCAGTATGAATGCCACACATAACCAGTATCAGTACATTTTAAATTCCACTTACAGATTTGCCATACAGCATGTGTAGCTTTTAAAAACATTGTATTTTTAAAACAGCTTGTTCCTGTCATTAGGGCTGTAACTTACACAGCTGTATTTGATGAAATCAAGGTGAATAAGAAGTTGTCTTGGTGGTCTGTGCATTTCAGAAGGTTCTTACAATTGTGCTTATTTTCATTAGTACAAGAAAGGGCTGTCAGCAGGCTGTCACCTTTGGGGTTTTTGGCTTTGTTTTTTAAGTGTGGAAGAATACTGCAGTTCTTTATTTTGGCAGTATCATGACTGTTTCTAGGTCACTGTCTTCGGTATTCTGTGCTCTAGGTGCCTGGAGTTCACAGATTATCTTGAAAAACTGTTAAAAGTTCAGAAAAGAGCTCGGAAAATCATGATAGGTTGGAGTATGTGTTTTGTAGTGTCAAAGACTCCAGCCTTGCTTCTCAATCCTTGGGAAATATATAAAGAGTATGTATTTGATCAAATAGGAACTGATTAAGCATTTTCTGAGTTGACTGGAACAGCTTCAACAAGGCCCAGAGCCGGGTCCTGCACTTCTGTCACAACAACCCCCTGTAACGCTACAGGCTTGGGGAAGAGTGGCTGGAAAGCTGCCTAGTGTGAAAGGACCCCAGGGATGTTGGTCAACAGTCAGCTGAATATGAGCCAGCAGTGTGCCCAGGTGGCCAAGAAGGCCAACGTCATCCTGTCTTGTATCAGGAACGGTGTGGCCAGCAGGAGCAGGGCAGTTATTGTCCCCCTGTACTCAGCACTGGTGAGGCCACACCTTGAGCATTGTGTCCAGTTTTGGGCCCTTCACTCCAAGAAGCACATTGAGGTGCTGGAGCATGTTCAGAGAAGAGCAGCAAAGCTGGTGATGGGTCCAGAGAGCAAGTCTGATGAGGAGCTGCTGAGGGAACTGAGGTTGTTTAGTCTGGAGATGAGGAGGTTAAGGGGAGACTTTATCACTAAAACTACCTGAAAGGAGGTTTTAGTGAGCTGGCAGTTGGTCTGTTCTCCCAAGTAACATGTGACAGGAACAAAAGGAAACAGCTTCAAGTTGCACCAGGGGAGATTTAGGCTGGATATTAGGAAAAAATTCTCTACAGAGAGGGTTGTCCAGGCATGTCCCAGTCTGCCCAGGGCAGTGGTGGAGTCCCCATCCCTGGAGGGGTTTCCCAGCCGTGTGGAGGTGCTGCTGAGGGACAGGGGTCAGTGGGGA
>NW_010400961.1:10591-11317 GCF_000710305.1 Buceros rhinoceros silvestris
CAGGGAGGTGTTGGAGTCCGCATCCCTGGAGGGGTTTAAAAGCCGTGTGGATGTGTGCTGAGGGACATGGTTGAATGGTGACCTGGCAGTGCAGGAGGAACGGTTGGACTGGATGATCTTAAAGGTCTCTTCCAACCAAAATTATTCTATGATCCATGTGGGAAGAGGAACTCTAGGGGAACTTATAACCTGTATTATTTGGGGCTAAATTGTCAAGACTAAAGTCTCAGTGTTCCTTGCTGGCTTTATGATGAATGAATGTCACTTAGTGTTGTTGAGTTTTCCTTATGGAGAGATTTCCTTTAATGCTTTAGAGATGTAATATAGATTGCAAGGTTCACTCCAGAAGCTTCCCAAAAAAACCTTGAATTATGTGGCAAACTGTGTAGGTTCTGTGCCTTTTCATACTCCTCCTACAATATCATATTAAAAGTAGTATGATACGGATGTTGGAGATACACGAGAGCCTATATATATATATAAAAAGCTATATTGAAAATAATCTGCTTCCTTGACAGCAGTTAGTTGTTCAGTGATTTTCCAGGCACTGTACTTTATTACGGTTGTATGACAAGAATCAGAAAACCACACAGTAATTTTAAGAAATTATTTCTCTCAGTGTGAGGGTGTGTTTTGTGAGTTTTGCTTGTTTCTTTTTTCCTTACGATTTCCCTTTAGGGATGGGAAGCTTACTGAAGAGTTAGGCTTCAGCTATACAGGCATTTC
>NW_010400961.1:11405-30739 GCF_000710305.1 Buceros rhinoceros silvestris
CTTGGTTTGTTTCTTTATAGTTCTTTAATTTCAGAAACATCAATAAAAATGCTCTAGTGTCATCGTATTCCAGTTAAGGCTTAAGTCACTAGGCTTTTTTTGAGAAAAGACACTTCAGTTATGTTCTTGATATAGAGGTGGAGGTATAATGGGGTTTTTGCAGATTTTACTGTATGGTTTAAAGTGATAAAAAAGATGTAACTTTACTTGAGAACTGAATTTTTCTACTCTAAGTTGTGATTTCTCAAAAGCTACAGTACTCCTTATGGTGATGTGAGGGAGGGATGGTGATTGCTTTGGTTTTCTTTTAAATAAATTTAAAATTGGTTTTAAAATTTGATTTTTGATACATTCTTTTTGGTTTGGAAATGTTATTCATAATAATTAAAAATGTATGAGAAGTATTGCCTGTGTGCATAGTACTGTCTATTGTTAGTGGGGTTTTTTTAATATTAAAACAAGGGTTTTTTTCTTTCAGGCTTTCCTCTGTTCTTTTCTCATCTCCATAAAGTAAAAGAACATGGAAGGCATGTTATTCTCTCTGGGCACAATGTTCAGCCTTTACCAAAAAAAAAAAAAATTTCTTTCTTTTTAATTCTTAAGTTAAGGAGGCTTGTACTTACATCTCTGTTATTTTCTAACTTCTTAATATATGACTTGTAATTATGAGCTCCCTTTTCTAGATGTAGTATGACATTATGAAAGCTATTCTTAAAAGAAAAAAGACTGAAAGTGATGCATTGTCCAGTTTGTGAGGATAACTGGCATTATTTTTTTTGGTTTTGCTTAAAAAAAGAAACGTGAGCCAAATACAAGTCTATGAAATCCTCTCGTCTTTAAAGGAAGAACCCTTTTGTTTGCTGGATTACTCAAGTCTGATTTGTACTTTTTTTTTTTTCAGTCAGTGGGAATTCTTTGAGAATATAAGTATTTAATTGTGAGTACTTTAATTTTTTTTGTGATAACTTGAATAGCAATCTAGCAGTACCCCTTCATATATTTTAGTAGTAAGATGGACAAGTTAGGCCTATCGCTGCCAATTGGAAGAGTTGTGCAAAGGTGTTACGACACTGATACAAAACCAGACAGTACCATCAGAAGACCAAACGAGTTGTTGTCTATAAAGAAGTAAGTACTACAAATCAGTGTGGTGTATCTGTTTTGCAGAAATGTTCCTCCAAAGCACTGGAATAGTGAAAGTGTGACTCTGACAGACATCTGCTGTTCAGTATGTCTTCAGTATAAAGGCTGTGGGAGAAGAGTGTCTAATGTAATTAGTATAAGTATCTGTTTCATCCTAGGTAAACAGATTCATAGTAGGACAGGAAGATGAAGAGTTTTCTCAGATTTGATTTGTTCTGTCACTGATTAATTATGAACTAAGAGCAGTGAATTTCTATCTTTGTAAACCTGAGATAAAACTGAATTTGTGTGATGTAAGGCTGAAGTAAGCATTGAAGCCTGATAACTGTACAAATATCTCCCTTACAAGCCAATGTTTTATGACAAAGTAATTTTTTTCTCTTAAAGTGAAATATTTACCTATCTCCTACTTCTGAAAGATAGCTGTGGTGGTCCAAGAATGTAAGCAAGGCAGACTTTGTAATGACTGGTAAAGTCTTAATTATTAAGTCCAGCTTCTCTCCTGTGAAGAATATTCTGAATATTCAGCAAGTTTAAGATGTAAGTTTGGAAGAAAGGGTATTCCAATCTTTTAGAAAGGAAATAGATACTGTATTGTAGTTAACCTTTTGATGTAATTTTGAAGATACCAGATTCAAATGGGCTAATTCTTCATGAACAATACCTTAAAGCAAATCACAGAAGAGATTTGCATATTGAATTATGTGGCACATACATGGAATGTAGTGCTTTAAATAGTAGAAAAGTGTTTAAATGTTTTAATGCTGTCCTAGTGTAACCAAAGCTGAAGTATCTTTGAGTCAGGGCCAGAATATCTGAACTTGAGTTTCTCTTCTAAGAAGTAAAAGGAATGAAATGGGACGAGCTCTTTATAGGCAAACATAATTTTATATTTCTGTCGTTCCTTTGCATGTCTGGTTAGAGCTATAAATACTGTGACCCATCAAAAGCTAGGTCAGTTTTTCATTTTATAATACAGTATTAAGATGTTGAGTATTTGGCTTAGGGAGTTACTAAACATGCTTACAATAGCTCCTATCCATGGAGCAGTGATTTGATTTTTCTTCTTGAAACAACTTCTTGAAGAGTATAAGCACTTACTCTGCTTTTTGTAACATCACGGTTGTTCTTATTCAAATGTCCACTGAGTTAATGAATTAAATCTGCCTTCCTTGCAGATTCGATGTGTTACGTGCCAACAGCATTCGACAAAAGTAAATAGCTGCTAGCCATTATTAAATTCAGCGTAGCAATGTGGATGGTTACAGTTTATGGCAAAGGTTTCTGGACTTTGGCATGCAGGCCTTTAGTCATAAGGAACTTATTAATGATTTTGCACAGAACTATGAGCTGTTCTGGGGAACAGTGATAGCTGGCAAGATTATCTGAAAACGCCCTGTTTAGGAAGCGACCTTGGTATTTCAGTATTTAATGGCAAAATCCAACCAAATTGTGAATGCATAAATGGAAAAAGACAAGTTTCTTTTACAAGTTTATTTCAGTTGTTCGTTTTGCAAGCAGTGGTAATTAAACTAGCTACACAGTGTGAGCTGCTTTAGGAAGGGGAGTTCCCTTCAATCTTACTTTTAGATAATAAGCATCTTTAAACGTATGTCCAGAAGAGGTCAGGGTGGTATTGACATGTAGCCTTAGCTGTTGTCAGGCTGTGTTAATACTTCATGTGATGCAATTTAGAACAGAGATTTACATAGTTTTGCAAAAACAAAATAAAAAAAATCTAACCATAGCTAAAAAACAACAGAACTGGACAAGTTGATAGAAGTGGCAGAGGTTGGACAGATCAGAGGAGACCACGCTGTGGTGGCAAAAGTTGAGATAATCGAGAATGTCTGGCTTTGCTGGAAAACATCTGCCTCTAGAGGTCAGATTGCAACCTCACAGATGCAGTTTCAAGATTCATCGTCAAATCTACATGAAACCTGATGCTTATTATGTATCTAGATCTGGGATGAATAAAGTTGTAGAGAGTGGCAGCCTGCTACTTTTATTTACCCATCAAAATTGGCAGAAATCATTGCAATTAATTATAGGACTATATTAAAGTTTCTAGTCTGAAATAGATTTGATGTCTTAGAAAAGTAACTGGGTAGAAAAATCTGTAGAAATTATGCAGAAAGCTGTGCTTAAACATTTCAGAATTAAGACATCCTCTTATACCTTTAATGAATGATATTTTACCTGTACATGGGACTCTGCCTCTCTCAATAGACAGGATGGACAGTGCACTTCCAATGTGGCCTTTCAATATTGGGGGTTTTTTTTCCTGGTTCAGTGAGTGGCTTGTATGCTCTACTAGACACCATAGAAATCATATTTCTAGGACACTGATTTCTAGGAAATTTCTCTAATATACACCTAGTATTAAAGCATCGAGTGAATTTTCAGAGTGCGTATTGGGATGAGGGTGTATTAGGCATATTTTAGAGAACTGATCAGCATGTCTAAAATTCAGCTGTTACTTCATTGTTCCTCAGTTGTCAGTGTTGCCTTTGAAGTTACTGGAGTTAAATGCACATTCTTATATATGCTTTGAAAACCAAACCAAGAGTAAGTTGTTTATAATTCAGAAAGGAGCAATTAAGTTCATCTGAAGGGAGGAAAAAACCAAAATAACTTTTGGGGTTTTATTGCCGATTCAGTTCTTAGTGACTAATTTTTTAAATGGAGTCTTTTTTTAGTTTTTTTTTTAATGTTCATGAGGCACTCCAACTTAAATTTCATTGGTGTTCAAGAATGAGAACAGAAAAACTTGGTGTGTCCTGCTCAAGATATCATAATCACTGAAGTCTTGCCAAAGAAGAAGAAATCCCAATGGATGTTAATTCTTTTGAGCAGTGACAAAAAATTCTGTCCTTGGTCACTGATGTTAAAAGAATGCCCCTTCCTATCTCTTAGTGCTTCACTGATATTTGAGTGTATTCTAATGTTTCTGTGCTCATCAACACAAGCAGTGAGATGATGTGTGTGTTTAGGATCTGCTATTCATTGCATACTGGCTTCTCATAAAAGCCATGAGTCCTGAGGAAAGCAACTTTCACAGCTATGTGGTCATACTATTGAAGCCAACCTAAGAACTCTGTGACAGGCTAGAAGAAAATTTGCCCTAATGCCCAACACGGTAGACTTACTTTCCTCTCCTCCTCGTATTTATAATATTTATGCTTTGAAGCAAGAGGATCTACAGCATTATCTGAGAAGTGTGCATGCTCAATGAAGTCTGTGGCTATGAAGAAAAAAAAGTCTTGTGACTCACTTCTTACTGGTCACAAAATACTGAGAACATGGTAACCTTTCTCCATTTTTTTAAAACTATTAAGGGAGCAGTAAGCTGCTCTCTATTTTACTGAAGTTCCTGCCAGACCTAAGAAGTGATTTGTAGTCTGTCAAGGTAGACATTAGAACATACTAAATGACCAGTAGTGCAGGGTCTACCTGTATTTTGATGTGATAGCAAGTGAAACACATGAAAAGGAAGGCACTTGCTGTTCCATTCAGCTTGTCATTGCAAGATTCAAGTCATATTCAGGCCAAACCATGTAAGTTCATGCCAAAGCTCTTCTATATGCTCTTGATAGGAAAAAAGTTTAATTTTTCATACAATTAATTAATGTGTAGGTTGTTGAACTCATTTTTAAATATAATTTGTAAATGCATATCCTTGTATATATTTCTGCGTGTATATAAATCACCAGATATTTATTCTGTTCTAGAGGCGCAACAAAACCACGGACATCAGGCCCTCCTAGTGTGGCAAGAACCATGAGCACAGGTGCTCTAACAAACAAAAGAAAAACTAACAATTCAGACAGCTACTCAAGGTAGCTTTTAACTTTGTGGATTTTGTCAGTAGTAGAACCTTCATTAAAGGGGAGTACTTACTGCAAAAGAAGTCGGGGAGAGTATTGTTCTCTGCAGTTAACGGATAACTCATGGTCAATATTATTTGGTGTGTTTAAGATACTCTATTTTTTGCATATTCATCATCTAACAGAACACCTTTGTTATCAACTGTCTCAACTGTGCAGAGAACAGTGTTAGAAATGTCAGAAACCTATTAGGAGCTGCTGTAAAAATATGTGAACGGTCTTTCAAGTGGGAGGCGGGTGGTTCAGTTGAAGTTGAATGAGATTTGCATGCTAAGCACAGAAACTCTTGTCTTTTGAAAGGGTAAGACAAACATTGTAGTGCTGCTTTAGCCTTTCTTGTTTTGACATGCTAAATTTTAAGTTTTCAAACACTCCAGTTAATCTCACTAGTGAATTAAATATTTGATCCTGCTCCCAAACTTTCGGCATTTTTTGTTTTCTTGCAGGGAAGGTGGGTATGTGGAGATAAGTAAGAGAGTCTGGGTAGAGTTATAAGGTATACTACTGTAAATAAATAGAAAATGTAAGCATGAAAATGACAGTAACAATAGCAGTAACTCACTGCAAGGGTTAGAATAATTTTGCATCAACTTATGCTGAACTGAGTTACAGAGAACGTTCTTTATCTGGGGATTTTCAGGTCTGACAGTAAAACTGGGTATGACAGTGGAGACCACCCATCCTCGGTCAACGGAGGAAGTTCAAAAAGCAGCGAGGGAAATTCACCTGTACACTTATCAAAGTTCTGCCACGAATGTGGAACAAGGTATCCGGTGGAATGGGCAAAGTTTTGCTGTGAGTGTGGAATTCGAAGAATGTTTGTGTGAATACATCCTTGAAAGCAAAAAGGAAAAGAGAAATCAGAAGCATCTGCTATGTACTGCTGCTAGAGCGCTCCTTCCAGTTAGACTTCATGCTGCAAATGTGTAGAAACATCATACTGTAATTTTCTGAGAGCAATCTTCTGGTTACACAGTTATTTATAAACAAATATATATACTGTATATAAAACTAGCAGGTACCTGAAATTGTGCCATTCAAGGAAATATTCTTTAATCTCTTTTGGAAATATTTAAAATTAAGGTAAAAATGTGTTAAGTAAGTTAGGTAACAGAAGTGGTTCAATGTTATTTTTCTTGTAAATCCTACTAGATAAAGGATTATTTAAATCACTTATGCAGGATAGTACTTACCCGTATGGAACTAGCCATGAAGCACTTGGGCTTCAGAAATTTCTCTGTGGAGGCATTTTCCTTCATACATGACAGTAACTTAGATGCTGTGTTCTAAGTGAAAACAATATGAGCAACTCCTTATAAATTCCTAGTTAAACGTGCAAGAAGTCTCGATCCCTTTAAACTCTTAACAGTAATACCCTAGTTGGACTTCCCAGTTACTTCCTAGGAATTTTTTAAAGAATAAATTAAAAAAAAAAACCAACCAAAAACTAACCTACCTGAGAATTCTGTTCACATCTAAGAGGAAAAGCAAGATTTTTATTTGGAGCTTTCCATGTTTTCCAAACAGGACATGTTAATAGTTTCATGTATTTATAAAGACAAATAGGGTATTGTTGTGTCACTACGTTCCTTCTGTTGAGAAATACTTGTCTTTCTCCTCCTGTGCTCCACCATGACTAGCGTATCTAAAGGTTTTATGCTTTTTGTCTTTAAAGGTTTCCAAAGATCCCAATCTCTTTCTGTTCCCTCATTTCCTGAAGCGACAAAGTCTATGCTTATCCTACCTAAATGCTGAACTCTTACTTTGAAAACAGCCTTCTTGATGTACCCCATGCAAAAAAGAGTTCGATAAAAATGTATGTTATTAGAGCAGTAGATTTTGATGTTAAGTAAGGACTGTTCTTTATTCTTACTCCTGTGCAAATAGCACAGCTTGCATTTGAGTGCATAATGAAGTAACTGTGCTCCCTAAGTTTATGTGTTGATACGTTACATGGTGGGGTTTGGGGCTGTTGGGTTTTTTTTTTGTATTTTTGAGTATTCTTGGGCTCTAAACAACAGTCTCTTGAAGTTAGTAATAGCATTAATTTGTTAAGAAGGGTCAGGCCCTGGAAGTTGTTATGGTGGTGGTTTTTTATGAATTACACAGGATACTGAAACTATTCACAAGCCAAATCACCTAACTTGTATCCGAATGTAGTAATTTGTTTTGTGAAGTGTCACTTTGAATTACCACCACCATCTTAGTTATGCGTGAAAGAACAATCTGAAACAACTTAATTGTGCCTTTCCCATAACAGACACTCTGCTTGTCAGAAATGGTTACCTTCCGCTCACAAACACCATTAGTATCAGTAAATATAGTTTCAGTGTAAGTTATGCAAAATATAATGTATTGTTCCATGGTAGTAGTATGATAATTGTTTGCATTCCCAGAACTTGTGATTTTTATCAATGGGGCCAATTTTGAAGAGAGCATGAGTGAAGAAAAGTATCTCCAAAGCAGGTGTCGGTCTTGGAGGATGAGAGATTTAAGAGACTTGATGTAGTCATGTTGCAGGCCACAAACTATTATTGCTTTAGAATTAGTTCAATGGTGTGGAATTGTCTTACTTTTTTTATACAAAATTATTTTTAGAAACTATCATTCGGAGTAGTCTTGTTTTATTATAATTTGCATAAGCTGGCTACTGAGCATGGTAGGTTGTATGACTGGTAATGGAAGAACTGACAAATCTTAGCCAAATTAAATTCTAGGTAGTTTAGTTCTAGATTCATATTTTGGCACGTTCATACCTGTACTTGGAAATATTGGAATCCTGCATTCTTGCATAGATTAGCCTGCTTTAGAGAATTTGCCCTGGACCTGGGCCTTGGAGGTCTACAGACTGAATTATTGCAGGCTGAGTGTCCATCACCAAAGAGCCAAGTCCAGAATGGACTGATACGTGCTGAGTCTACTGAGGAATCGGTTCCATTGTCTGACTTGATGAATTTCCAGTTCTTGATGAATTTCCAGTTCTTGATGTTACCGACTGTAGACTGTATTACACAAGTTATCAGCACAGATCACTGTAATTTCATCTCAGTGAATGTTTGTTAGGAAATGGTAGATCTGTTCTCACAGTACCTCTGCAGAACTGAATATGGGAAATACAAATTTCTTGTATTTAAAGAAAAAAATAAACCGTAAGAAGAAATGGACTCTGAATTTTGAGTCTTTAGGTACATGACATGTGTTAGGTGGTTCCCGAACTTAATTTATTAACGACTTAGGTCCAGACCCTCTTGCCCTAGCCCTCCACCCTGTCTTTATGCCTTGGTTTTCATGAGAGGAAAAAACATCAATGCATATACTGAAAGGGGAGTGTTACCAAACGTCTCAAGGATAAAAATATTAATAATTTTGAAGATAAAACCCTTAGATGAACTATGCTCCGCTGATGCACTTCACTGATGAGTCTAACCTTAGCTGGTATCATCCTTGATGACATTTAATTTAAAAGCCTGAATTCCTTAGGAGTTCCTGTGTAACATCAGGATGATATGTTTATTTATCCATTTAGCGTCTGTCTTTCCAGTTCTCTGTGTGTGTGTGTGTGTATGTAGGGTGTGTACATGAGCAAACGTGTATTTTGTGAGAACTCGTAAGTTATACAAATGTAGAAAGTTGTTTTGCTAAAGCAGAGTTGATACGAAACAGGACTGAATGCTACTGGAGGATTGTGAAGCCTCAGACAGTAGACTAGTTATTATCCATTTAATATGAAGTGTATTGATGTGATTGTTTTAATGATTTCTATACCAATGTCTGACCCTATGACAGACTTGATTTTACTGTGTACTACTATATCTTCTCAATGTGCTGACTAAGGTTCTTCTATTAAATTAAAAAAGAAATAAAATGTAAATGGTAAAATTCCATATAAAGAAACAAGGAGAAGGCTGGTTTTGAGGTCTGGCCTGAGGATGTTTGCATTCCCAATCTGCTTTTGTTAATATCTGTTATACAAGGGACATCTCTGTGCCAGAAAGGAGTGCAGGATCATTGGAACTATACTGATGTAAGTGCAAAAATTATTATTATGAAAAATCATTTAAAAATCATTAAAAAAATATGATTATGAAAAATACCAGCTTCAACAGCAAACACAACACAGCTAAGGCTTAATCTGTATATGATGTATCTTACACAGGTTTGTATTTATGCATGATACTTGCACCCTGGGTAGTCTCAGAACTGAAATCTCTCAATACACAGCAGCTTAAGTAAATGGTTATATGGATAATGATACCCTCAGCCTCACACACCACTGCAGGGCAGTGGGCATGGGGAGGAGGTGCTTCAGCACGATTTCGGCTTGCACCTATGAAATGAGCATTTAGGCAGACCTTTTCAAATTCGCCAGAGGGACCTGAAGAGCCATTGCACCCCCTGCGTGGAACTGACCAGCTCCCCCCGCAGGGCGCCCTGGGCGGGCTGTGGGGAGCTCTCCATGGTGCTCAGCGCACTGAGCCTGTTCTGCAGCAGCGCCTGATCGAGCTCTTCTGCCGTGCTGCAGGCAGCGAGGTTCACAGGCTAGTAACTCCAAAATGTGTTTTAAGATCTGACCGGATCTTCAAGTGGCATGGAGTTTCTCTGTCCTCTGAGAGACTAGTTTCTAATTCACCATTGTAACTGAGAATTAGTGCCTGAAGTGCACTAGTGTGTGCGAAGAGTTTAATGATGCATGCTTATCGAAGCAGTGGAAAGAAGTGTGACTCCAGTAGTTTAAATGCTAATAAACAAGGCATGCAGCAGTGCACACGGATGTAGGCTATGTAATTATTCTGAATTTAAAATGAAATGGTATTGTCTCCGTATTGCAGTGTTCTCAAGAAGTGCTAGTTTCCATCACATAGACATTGTATATGTACGAAGAACAAACTTGTTAACAATCTTGGCTGACAAACTTGTGTTTTGTAAGAGCACTCTACAACTTCTAATTCTTTTCAGTTTGGCTAAGCTATGAATAGTTATATGGGTTGTATGGCAGGGTAGAATTTTCGTCTTTGGTAAAATTGGTTTTGGTGACTGGTGAAAATAGTTTTATTGCCTTTCAAGTACAGCTCATTCCAACTTGTGATGGTTTTGTTACAGGTTGGTTTTTTTTTGTTTTGGTTTTTTTCAACTCACTGAATAAGGTTTGAATTACCTAATTGTGGTGTTGGAAGAAATGTTAGGTAAAAGATTCTCTAGCTGTATTCATCAGTAGGTT
This sequence comes from Buceros rhinoceros silvestris, assembly GCF_000710305.1. Taxonomy (NCBI): domain Eukaryota; kingdom Metazoa; phylum Chordata; class Aves; order Bucerotiformes; family Bucerotidae; genus Buceros; species Buceros rhinoceros. The sequence continues at coordinate 21,654 of NW_010400961.1, forward strand.
GGTTGATATTTTGTTTCCTATATTCACAATTTAAGAGATTACTCTTTCATACTAGTTCAGTGAGGTTTTTTTGGTTTTGTTACGTCATTCCAGAATACATGTTTCTGGAGGATCCTGCGTAGGCCCATTCCATTTCACGTTGCCAGAAAATAGTTTATTCATGTTTTCTCTTAATTCGTATTTCTTCTTTACAAGCAAAAAATCAATAGGGAAATAATATTTCTCTAATGGGAACATTAGCTTTTGAGTCAGCAAATCAAGTATTCAGTTTAATACAGCTGAATATTGGACTCAAGTTCTAAATAGTAGTACATGGTTCTGTATTTGTAGTTGGGTTTCTGGCAGGAGCGTGAACTGATTTGGGTCTGATCTGTGAAGTGCTGAGTATTCTACAACTGTTACAATACCTACTTTATATGATTGCTCTAACTCTTGGTGTTCATCCTTCATATGACATTTACTATGTATCTTTGTAAGTTTATTGTTGTTCCGTATTTTTAAATGAAATGTTCATTCATGTGTTTGAGGTGATTAATTTTGTCAGCATTGCATTTATTATGTTCGCCTTGCCCCTCAATACGTTAAATATTTGTTTGTGACCATCCAGTGGGGTGGGGTTTTTGGTTTTGGGGTTGCTTTTTTTTTCTTTCTTCACAATTCCCAGGCTTGTTTGCACCTTATTTGGTATACTAGGTTTATTTTAAAGTGTCAGTTCTGTTTTAATTAATAAATATGAATCACCTCCTAATGCTAATTTGCCACTTGTTAACAATAAAGCAAATATGCCAATAAAACTTACTGTGATGTACACATTTTTGTAGCCAAGTGTGAAATTGTTCTAAATAGCATAGGGATAACTATATAACTAAATAGGGATAACCAAACAGCATAGGGATCATTTCAACCTTACGAATATTATGATATCTTTGGTCTCAAATACACCAGACCTGATGTGAGGACCATCCTCTGTCTTCTCCTAGTGGCTGGGAGAGAACCACTTAGTTGTTCTTTTCAAAGGATAGGGGTTTTTTTTAATTGAATAATGAGATAAGATTTGGATTCCTCCGTCACCTTGATACCATTCTGTGATATTCTTTATGCTGGCTTCCTCTTTATTCTAGTTCGTCATGAACCATTCCAATCACATAGCAGGAGGGAAAAAAACCAGTAAAAACCTAGGTTGCTGCTGAATGAAACCTGTCATAAAGCAAACATCTCTTCTGCTCAGTACAAAGCTGAAGAGGGAGAATGGAAGTAAACACATAACCAGCCAGGAGAGATTTACTCTGCATCTTTAGTTAAAGAACTACAGCTGTAAACACCTGTTTGATGTGTAAAGTGAGATTTGAACATTGTCTTCCAGTGGCCTTCCTTTATATGGCTTCCTAAACACCAGAAATTCTTCCTTTGCATTATAAAACAGAAAGCCTAACTCATTCTTGCTGTTAGAAGTGGGCAACATTATCTTGCTCACAGGGGTTAGTGACCCCATCCTGCTTTCCTGGAATCCCTTGCAATGTCAGTGCTAAAATTCTTTTTACTAATTTAAATACCCTTCCACACATTCCATGCATTTCTATATTGTGGGGTTTGACCTATTCATATTCCTTGTTTGCTGTGGCTAAATAAATAAATGAAAGTGGCAGGGAGGTAGGTGTGGTGGTGATACCCTGCAAGATTTTTATCCCTTTGCTGATGCCTGCGGAGCAGTTTATTGTTGTGACATTTGTAATTTCAGGAGACACCGAAGAAGGTTTTCAAATGGCAGGAGCAAATCAAAGAGCACAAGTCACTGTGTTTAGTACTTGGCCTTTGCATGTCAGCAGTGACTCGGGAAATTCCGCGACAAGAATCAGGCAGACAAGATATTAAGAGAAGCAATCAGAAAATCCCCAGAATTTCATAATCACTCAATTAAAATTTCTGCTCTAGATCTAACCTTGGTCTTTTCCCTGGGAGAGGCCTGAAACTGCTTGATTTGCCTCAAGACTTAAGTTGTGGCCTGCTGCTTAAGTCATTTAAGCTGACTGAAATTCCAGTTTTGCAGAGGCTAATACTGCATCTCCCTGTTTTGCTTTTAATTCCCAGTCACCTTTCCTTGCCAAGTAGTTATTAGGAAATAAATCTTGGCTTTCAACTGTTCCTGAATGAAAAAAACAAAACAAAAAGCACAGCTGTTCTGCAGTCTGAGACAAATTTAATCATCAGACTCCTGGGACTTCTTTCAGTAGAAGGGATTTCCAGAGAAATCCACTTACAATAGTGGTTACATTCTCTTATCTGCAGTATGATGTTTCCACTTCCTATTACGTAAAATAATTATGGGGTGAGTTTGGTTGGGTTTTTTGCAGTTTGGCTGCAATCTCTTACATCAAGAGCAAAAGACAATATGTGAGAGCCTCGATCACAGTTTTACAAAGATACTACTCCTACCTCAGTAAGTCTCTTCACCATAAATAGATGGAGGCTGGAGGGGGCTGGTTTGTTTTGCTCTTAACCGCTCACCATCAGCAGTAGGGCACACTGGGTTTCATGGATTCGGTACGACGATCTTACTGCAGTCGAAGGAGATCTATACAGTTCCATGAAGGACAGCCCAACATTTTTTCAGGTCTTTGTTCTGAATACAAAAAATTTTTCAGAGGTTCCATGGAAGATTCCTTTTAGTACAGATAATGTATGTTACCTTACTCTGAACCAGGAAACAACTGGCTGACTATTACATCCATGGAGTTTACATTACCAGCTTGACTTTTAATGACTAGCTGTGGAAAAAAGCTAAAAAAGGAGTAATTTCACCCAAAAAGTCAACATTCCAATTCCATAGAAGACAAATATTTTATTACCAAAGGAGTTGTAATATCAAAGTAGGAAAGTGCAAAAGAGTTATAAACAACTGTAAAAGTTATAAACAACTATAAAAATACTTCTATTTATCCAAAATTAAATATGAACACTTTATTAGTTAAATGCCAATATATTATTCTCTGTAAATATTCACACAATTTAAGCATATTTGTCTAACATGTTAAACACGTTATATAAAACAATTGCGTATAGGAAATCACAATCTGAAGGCAAGAAATTCTCGCTCCTCCGGCAGGTAACCCTAGGATAAATAACCACATACATAAGGCTAGTGCTGTCTCCAGTCAGCTGAACAAACTTGCATCCAGGCATCTCCTTTTTTGCCTCTCATAGGTCTCACTGTCTGCCTGTACTTCAGCCAGCAGAAGCCTGCTACAGCTCTCAAACATCAGCACCCTTCAGAAGTTCTTCAAAAAGTTAACTTTTTCCCTGTTTTTTTGCAAACTGAAATCAGTCTGCAGACCCATGAGATACCCATGCTGAAAACATATACTGCATCAGCAGAACACTTCCAAGATCAGCTGCTTCTTTGGTAAATTGTTCCTTTTGGCCCTTACGTGTTTTACATAAACAAGCTACCTCTCCATACTGTTTTCTTCACCTGCAGCTTCTAAGACGGTTTATGAATTGCATTAGACATGTAAGTAGATTTCTTGCATGTGATGGTATCATAAACTTCCTTGAAAGATCAGAAAATTCAAAGTAGTTTCCAGACCACGAAGGTGGGACACAGCCTTCTGCAGAGTATTCTGTGTCAAACGCTGGTCTTTTATTTCCACTTCTTGCACTTCTGCAGCTTGGTTCAGCCGTTTCTGTTTATTCCGTCTCCAGGAACAAGGTACAGTAGCTTTTCATCAGAATTCTGGCATGAAGTGTTCATATAAGTGAACAGAGTTACTTGAAGAATGCATATAAAATGCAAAGATACCAAGTAATGCCAGTTTGAAAGAAAAGACCAGGATTCACCTGGAAATTATTTTTTCAAATTTATTCCAGCAAGATTTAAGGCTAGATACATTTTCTTTCAGTTCACAGAATTCTTGGTTACATTTCTTTTTGGACTGTTCACTTGTTTCTGTATCTTCTTTATTATATGTATTTATTTGCACGCAAACCTGAAAAAGAACAGTTTGTATTGGTAATTGAGAAAAGCTTGATTTTTCCTATAGACATCTTTTAAAACAAACCGATTCCATTATATCTCAGTAATAATGGAGGTACCTTTCATGGTAATTAAGCCAGAAAGGTGGGCTACTCGCAAAGCATACCACGTTGGTACACAGCCATGGCGGTACACAGCCTGCCCCACTCCGATGTTCTCTCTTTGAGCACAGCCCTGCTGCTGCCCCTGCCCACTGGACTGGGAGAGCGCAGCTTTAACACGCAGCACATACAGACAGCTGAAACCAGTGTGTGCAACTGAGAACGTACACATCCTGGTTTAAACGGTTTAAAATTTATCCTCCAGAATTTGAAGGACTGGAAAAATAAAGCCATTGAATTGTGAGCCAAACTTCAAAGGATATGACTACATGTGTGGTACCTTGAGACTGGTAGAGTAAGACAGACCTGTTCCTAGGGCTTGGTGCTGTGGCCTAGCGTTCAGCATCTCACCCAGAAACATGACAACCATGGTTCTTGTCCATATTCAACGACCATTCATGATTTTGCCAAATTACTTTAATTGGTCTTTAAACAAAATCAGGCATCCATGAGGTTAGGCAGAAGTTTGACTAGTTCTATGACATAACTGGGATATCTTCTATGGTAAGGCAAATGTTGGATTCACCACAGGTGGCTAAGTGAAATATAGACACCAACATTACTTTGAAGATCTGGTCCTAGATTATAAGAGTTTCTCCATTTCAAGGAGAAAAAGCGTGAGTTAAATGCAGCATTCAATCCAACGATTTAAGCCAATCATGAAGAACTATATGTTTTGGTGCCTAAGGAGAAGCTTTTTGATGTTGGCCAATATTTTTATGTTCTGTGGGTAACGTGAGTCACACTTAAAGGAAGGCTCTTCCTTTGCTGTGGTAGTCTGTTGATCATTGTGCTAGATTTGAGTGACACATCAAAGAGCAGATTCTGCCAATGAATAAAAATCCAAGTATTTTCATACCTAACTTTCCTTGTTGAGTCTGAGATGTTGTGGTTAAAATAAAGATCAAAGGGATTATGTATGGAAAGGGGAGAATATCCCACTAATTGTTTGTTGAAACAAACCAAAGTAAACATTAATCTTAGGGTAGAAGCCCCATAAGATGTAACAACTATGACTTCATACACTAGAGGAGTTAAAGGCTTCCTTCGCACAAGTGCGGTCTTTGACTTTTACCAAAGAATTACCTCAGGTATTCCAGTACCGAACCAGAGTATGTATCTTCACTAGAGACTTCCAGATCAGTCTTACTCAGTCTTTGCACTGAGCTTACTGTCTATTACAAGACGTATGCTATACAGAGCAACATTCTTCATGCGTGTAACGTGCATGATAGTTGTACCTTTGAGAAGAAGATATGATAGTCTGTGTTGAGTTTGAGAGGTAGATATGATAGTCTGTGTTGAGGAACTCTTAAGAAATAAGTCAGATACTTCCAACAAACTGTAGACATCGCTAACACTCACCTTCTCTTTTTTATGTCTTTCACATTTGCACTGTAGAACCTGTAGTGTCCCACAAGCGACTAATGCTGCTTTCCATCTAAAGTCTTTGCTGATTTTTTGCTTATGAAATAATCTGAGCATGTTGCACGCCATACTCTGTAGTGATTCTATTTCCTGAAAAGACAGCAAAAGTACGTCCTGAAAAGTCTGTGCATCGGTAATTCTTTGTGATGTTCGTTTGTCTTTAAAAAAAACCTCCATCCTTTACCATTAGTTTAATTTGCTTTCATAGTGCTGATCTTTTCCAACGAAATACATGACTAATCTGACCTGCCAGCCATCTCTTCCAAAGATTTAAAGTATCAGTTTGTAGCAGTGAGGCTGTTAGGGAGAAATCACAGCTGTAATGAAATCAGCTGTGCAGTTCAGGAAACAGTGCATGATTTTTGGAGTCAGTCCTTTTATCAAGTCGTGATAAAACTTGCAGCAACAGCTGACAATCATGCTCTCATTTGAGATCTGCCCAAAACATTACTTTTCAAGTTTTCACATCCGAAGTGAAAAGCTAATATGATTTTTTGTAGAAAAATGAAAACAAATATTGGGACATTTTTATGTTTACTTCTATTAGCAAAATAAAATAAGTGTCCTCTACTATTTTGGATTAAAAATATAAAAGAATCTTTATAGTACGGAAAAAAAAAAAGCATTTCTTGGATATGGAATTGCTTGATATTCTTAATTTTTTAATTTTTAAAATATCATTTTACTAGATAAATTGTGTGATTCCAAATTGAAAAAAGGAACAACCCTGAATATCATGATTTGACCATTAATAGATAATATTCTCTGTCACAATGTTATGCAGGGACTGGACTGTACAAAGAACCCATGTGAGTTTGTATTTCTTTAAAGTAAATTCTGAGAAGTTAAATTTTACCTGAGTATCATTGCAGAAGAACACTTTGATATTTTCATGTTTTTTATTCTTGCAGCACCTGTCGCGATACTCTGCAGACATATTTACCTGCAAAATACCACATATATTTAAACATGGAAGTACTCTTGACCAAAGTTAACACTGAACTGTTCTGTAACATCTCCTCAGGTGTGGCAGGGTCAGTGTTCAATTCTGAGCTTCTCCTTGGCAAGCAGGCAAAGAAAACCCCAGTCCAGATACAATTTCTAGAGGTATTCTCAGAAGTGCATAGAATCACAGAATAGTTGATCTTGGCAGGGACCTCTGCAGGTCATCTGGTCAAAGCCCCTTGCTCAAGCAGGGGCACCTAGAGCTGGTTGCCCAGGATCACGACCAGATAGCTTTTGATTATCTCCAAGGACGGAGACTCCACAACCTTCCTGGGCAGCCTGTGCCAGTGCTTGGCCATCGTCACGGTGAAAAAGTATTTCCGTGTTCAGAGGGAACCAACTGGGTTTCAGTTTGTGCCCGTTACCTCTGGTCCTGTCACTGGGCACCACTGGAAGAACAAGAACATGGCTCTGTCTTTTTTGCACCCTCCCTTCAGGTATTTATACACATTGATAAGATCCCCCCGAGCCTTCTCTGCTCCAGCTGAACGGCCCCAGCTCTCTCACACTCTCTGTACTGGACAGAAGCTCCAGTCCCTTATACATCTTCATGGCCGTTTGCTTGACTCTCTCCAGTAACTCTGTGCTTATCTCATACTGGGGAGCCCAAAACTGGACACGAATCTATTCATTTTAAACCTTTGTATTCTACAGAATTATTTTTTAAAACACAGGATACATCAAATACAGTGTTTGTCAATGTTTGTCTCAATAGATGCTTGTAGCACTCGCTTTACATATGCTGACAACAGATGTCCTAAGCCACATCATTGCTCCCTATGAGTGACCATCATCTTCTACCAATGTTTTATTCTCTGGGGTTTTTTTGTCTACTTTCGCACTTGTCATCAAGATGACAACTGAACCCAACTCAGCAAAATTCCTTTGTCTTCTTGATACCATATCCAGATAACCTAATAAAACCAGAAGGGCTTTAAAAAAGGCAACTTATGACAATATATTCTTAGATCTCCTTACTTATGCATGCTTATGAACATGGTAGATAACTTAATTCTTAAAGTTATTCCTGCAGAATTTTGTGTAACGTTGCCTGTATTTCAGAAGTTCACCCAAGATGAATAGAACTTCATCCTGGAAGTGTTTTCAAAACCAAGAGTTTAGGTTGTCAAATATTCACTTACAAAAACCCCCTGAAAACAAAACAAAAAAAAATTTGGAAGATAGTGCACATCTCTGCTTGTACCACAAAGGAATGACGTTTTGCTGCAGTCACACAGCACCAAGATTTAAAAATAAATAAATAAATAAATAAATATTCACCCTAAACCCTACAGATCCGTGGTCTCATTTCCTAACTGCTATGGGATTTACCCTTTCTCACTGACTTCCTCAGATCCTCTTCAGTATAATGTACAGTAACCATTCCTGAAGGCAGTTTATTGGCCGTGCCTAAAGCAACCTAGGGGAAATCCCGGCCTCAGAAATGACATTAGTGAAAATCAAATTAACTTATGGAGGTCTGGTATATAAAGCACTAGTCATCTCTCTAACTGCTTCTAAACATCAGACTGAGGTACGGAAAGTAACTGACTTCGGCTCTGCAATTGGAGGGAAGTGCCTGGTGGGCGGTTGCTTTCGCCCAGACAGCGCTGTCCATAACATCTGCTGTTCAGTTAAAGTGACGAGGCTATACACTGAGTTCACACAGAAGACAAATGAATCTCCCTCAAACTGGGAAAAATAGAGACGTGAAAATGAAGACACTTGCACAGTAGTTGCTTGTGCTTGCCTGTCCTAGGAAGAAACAGTTTTAGAGTTCAGTGCATTCCCCTAACTTTTCACAAACATTAATTCATTAAGGATTGATTGATTTGGATAACAGTTCTGGCACTCATACAGTCCCCTAAAAACTCCATGATTTTTATTACAATAAAAAAGACAAGACTTTCAGGATGTACCTGGAAGAATGGCATTGCTCCATTCAAATCCTTGATGGCACCCTGAGGCACCAAGTGCATCAAGCTTCACCCTGCAACTGGGCAGTGGCAAGGCATTGCCACTTCTAGCCTGGGACATCCTCAGCATCCCTGACAGCTTCAGCAGCTCCAGCAGAGCTGGGATGTGCCCCGTGGCTCTCCACCACAGGAAGACTGCAGGATCTGCCTCCCAGAGGCCATTATTCCTGTCTTACTGTTTTCTCTTATAGGTCAGTGGGGTACGTCAGCAAAGATCTCCTTTTTAGGAGAAGTTTGCTTTAAACTATCCTATAGCATTTGTATTCCCTATCATGTGACGTCAAGCAGCATCCTCATTGGTTGAAAGTTTTCGCGCCACTGTCGCTTTAAAAGTCACGCGACTGTGCTGCGAGCTGAGTTGCTTCCTGTGCTCTCAGCCACTGCGGAGCTTGCCTGCCTGCCTCCATGCCGTGCCGTGCCTGCCTGCCTGCCTGCCCGCGTGCCATTGCCGTTGCTGTGCCATGCTTGCCTGCTTGCCTGCCTGCTTGCTTGTTTCTCCCGGAGCTGCCCTTGCTTTCCGTGTGCTCGCCGCCGTCGCATTTTGAC
>NW_010400961.1:30804-35437 GCF_000710305.1 Buceros rhinoceros silvestris
GGCCGGGCCCGTCGGGCCGCCGCTTTCCTCAGCAAGGCGCTGCCGTCGTGAGAGACCAGCCCGGGAACCACGTGCTGCGGGGGATCGGAGCCCCCCCTCGTCGCAACTGAGGAGCCACGCCTGAAAAACTGACTGACCTGTTTTTGCCGGAAAAGTCGCCGTGCTGCCTCGGCACGCCGCATCGGAGCCCTGCCGAGCCGGGTCCGGACTGCCCGCGCGCCCGAGAGCTGTTTGCTTTTGCTTTGCTTCATTCCACACTAGAGACTGGTAGGACTTTGTGCCAATTCCACTCCATCCTGCGCTGCCGGGTAATTCGTAACTGCGCGGGTCTCTGTGTGCTGCTCACGCGGCAGAACCACGTGGCTGCCACCATCTCGGATCGCTGCCGCGGTCCGTGTTTGCCTTCGGTTTAACCCTCGCCTTCCCCAAACCCTCAATACCTCACTGTTTTCCTTTGTATTTAATATATATTTGTTTGTAGTGTTATTAAAGTTTGTTTCTGTTTTCCAAAAAGCGTTTTAGAGGTCTCACTAATTCTTTTCTCCCTTCCCCTATTCCTGTTGGAATGGGGGAAGGTGTTATCGTCATCGGACCTTGGTTTTTACCTCGGCCAAACCAGTGACAGTCAGCTATCTTATAACCGCTCACGAAGAGGTTTACTTTTGTTCCTGTAACAAGAACAAAACACTTGTCTTTGTCAGAAATAAGATGACAAACTAAAGGGGCTACTTATCTGTTCTAATATGGCCTGTATTTTCCCAAATATTTTCCCCAGCTTTGTTGAGGATAAGGACATTTATCTATGGAGAAGTACCCTTCTCTTCATAATCTGAACAAAGACAACATGATCAGAAAGTTTTTGAAATTTTAAATGATTATTCCCATGACCCTAAAGGTATTTTGTTTCCAGATGAGGGCTGATGTGTCTTGGTAGAGAAAGGCTGGAAACCAGTGGCATAAAGCTTTGAAGCATGGTGGTGGATTGTAAGTGTGAAGAAATACAATGGCTCCTGATTTCACCTTGGGAAAAGCACTGTACATCACTTGTATTGCATGCAAATAGATCTTAAGACTGCAACAGAATGATGAGATTCTTAGTGAAAAACTGTCAGAAAAAAAGTCCCATTTTCACAGAAATGCCTCTGCTAATCCAACTGTGGAACATGCCTTCTCCCATGAAAAATGTTCTTGACAGAAGGATTTAATTGCTAATAATTCAGGATGAGGAGTTGGAAGGTAGCTTTTAGGCATGGATTGGGAAACTGTTCTGACACTGTTTTGGAAATATGGCTGATAAAGCCATAACGGAGGAGATTTACAATGGAAAAAGTTAAGTTTTTCTCCGCTGTCATCTAGAAAAGTTCATTCTTTGTTGGCTAAATGAGACAAATCAATAGGTAAAATACAAAGAACCTTCTGTTGTATGAATTTTATGCCTGTGTGTATATGCATTCAATGGACAACATAAAACTTCAGTCAAGAAGTCTACAATTAGTAGGAGGTATTAGTGCCGGTTGTGTAATGCTTCCTTCTCTTGCTAAGAAGATATAAGCAGAAGTCATAATGAAATAACTTCAGGAAAGAGTACTTTTTAATGTAATATATTACACTATTCAGGGCCAAATGGTACACGTGTCTAACTACACGGTGCACAGGAAAAAATACCTGCAACACAGTACTTGTAAATGCAAACAGGTTGCATCCACAGATTTCAGAGATTTTAAAAGAGACTGAACTGTTGCCACCATTCCAGGATAATGGGTGAGTATTATTTGCTATCATCTAAAAATAATCAACACTTTCTGAAAGCCCAAGAGCTATTACCTACCAGCTCATCGATGTCGTGGCTTAGTATATTCTCATACTTCATACGGATTTCAGTTGTTTTATTTCCCATTGCACAACTAGACGAATTCACTGGACACAGAACAAGGAGCAGTGGCAGTACCCGAAAGATAGATCTGAAAAAGGCTGGATTACAACAACAGCAGTTAAGTACACGTTAAATGCCATAGAGTGTATGCTGCATTAACAAATACATCCTGTCATCTCGTACAATTGTTTAAAAGTACAACAAAATTACTTGTGCCTTGAGTGAAGGCTTCAGCTCCGGATTAAGACACTATTTGAGTGTCTGCACTCCCTCATACTGAAGGATGATTCAGCCAGCATGGTTAAGAGCCTACAGCTATTGAGCTGACCAGCCACGTGGTGCCTACTTGGGCTGAATTAAGCTCCCAGCTTCGCTGCAAGTGTTGACGAGGTCTCTCCATTGACCATGACTGGACTGTGACTGCCCAAGTACATACGTTGACAAGTGTCTTAGTCAAACAGGTGTAGATATTAAAGTGTCTTAATCTGCAGCTGAATCTCATTCTAACTGACCATTTTTCGTATGATAAATTCTACAAATGTCAATGAACACATCTTTATGTCGAAAGTGTGTTTGGACATGTTTTTGGGATGACCAAATATACACCAGTGGCCATAACATGAGATAAAACAGCAACACACCCTTCTCTGCAAGATTTTTGCAATCTTTTGGAGCAAATATCACTGCCCCCCCACTTTGTTTCTCCCTTCAGTGGCCCAGCTTGCTCTGCTCAGACCCCTGGTCTTCTGTCCTTGCATGGCATCCAGGAAAATATGAGTTCTGTAGGGATGGGCAGAAAGAAAAAAACCAAAATATCAAAAGAGCTTGAAGGGGTAGACAGGATAACTGGAGGCTGCAGGGAACCATTCCGATGCTGGGAATGAAGCAGACTGGGTACAAGGCAGTATCAGGAACAGGAAGCTCATACTGGACTCTGGCCTACAACCAGACTGGCTAGGATGATGCTTAAATGGAAGGGTTTGGAAAAAAACAGAGCTAGAAATTTAGCTTGGAGGATTAGCAAAGATTGCAGCAGGTTCCTGGTCTCATATGAGTTGTTTCTACCCATCTCTGCTACTCAGCAAGAACAACCACCACATACAGCGTACCTGTGGGGTTGCAGCCAGGAAAGGCAGAAGGGATGCCCTTTGCCTCCTCCCTGGCAAGGATGGGAGCATTGGGTACAGCCAGTCCAGTACTCAGAGCTGGGCATCTCTGGACTTGGGTGTCGCTAGCAAACCCCAGCCTCAGAGAGAAGTAACTAAGAAGAAAGCAATGACACTTGACCATAATGTTTTCTGAGCCATTTAACCTCCACAATGCAAGAACCGCAGTCACACCATGTGCCCCATCTGCCATTCAGAGAAGCACAATCCCTCACAGCCTGTCCCAGCAGACTCCCACTGCACACTGCTGTGTCAAAGCAGAGCACATACCACTTTTCCTGACTACTGAAACCTTTTTTTCCTGATGGATTAGTTGTGAACATGCTATCACGTACACCTAGAAACATTCCTAGAAACAGGACTGGAGCATTTTTACCTCTACATGCTGAATTCCAGAATTCTCTCTCTGCCAAGCTGCCTGCCCAATTTTAATGGGAAATTTCATGGCCTGAAAGCCAAATTTATAACCTTTTCATATACTGATCAACCAAGGTCTATTAATAGCTCAAAAAATCTAGCCTGAAGAGCTAAATGGATCCTAAATGGATGCTGTACGTGGTAAACGAAAAACCTAGTCAGCACCTGACTTCCACAGAGCTTTCTTTGTAAATCTCTATGCTAACTACATCTGAGCAAAGCTAATTGTGAGTTTGTAGGACTGAGATTTAATATTTAAAAGAAGTTTTTTTAAAAAAAAAAAGGCAAGAAGTCAACTGCAGGACAACATTTTGCCAATATACCACGGCACCTCTTGATTCCAGCGCAAAAAAAAAAAACAAAACCAAAACCCAAACCTGCAGCTCTTGTTTCCAAATAACAGTGATACAAGCAACTTGGATACACTGCTTCAAAAGACAAAATAACCATCTTCTAAATTAAAATGCATCTAACAGACTCCACCACTCAAAACTTGGTTTGTCCAGCAACCAGCAGATGTAATAGCTCGAAACTGCAAAGTTAATTTTTTAATTTTTATTTTCTCTGTATTGTACAGATTGTGAATCTTTTTTAAATGAGGAAATTACAGCATCAAAGCAAGTAATTCTGAAAGAGATGCTGCACACTCATGAAGAAGTCCCTTGACCCTTCGCAGGATCATGATGAAAGCTGTTCAAATGTTCTTAAGCGAGTACTCCGGAACTCACCAGACAAGAGTCATAAAAAGTTCCAGGAACTTTGGACTGAAAATGGAAAGATATTTTCTTAAAGTTCAGTAACTTCAAAAGAAGAGGAATCCATAGCACTCCATATGGCCACCACTTCAAAAGAAAGGGAGACTGTTTTGCTGGTAATACCTCATCCTTTCAGTATACTTCCCGAAACTTGTAAGTCGTATCTGGAAAGCCCCCAAAAATTCTCCGAGAAAAGCCAGGAAGAATTAGCATTCCAGTATTTCCAAGTGTGAAAAGCCCCTCTTGTTTTTCTGAGTTAAAAATCCCCTCCTGCGCAAGCGGCATGGCAGTGGCATGTGCCTGCGGTTCGTTCCCGGCCGGAACCCGCGGGCTCCCTGCAGCAGCCTGCCCGCGGGGCCACCCGGCCCCTGGGCAAACCACCCGCATCTGCGCGGGCAGCACCCTCTGCCCCTGCCCGTCCC
>NW_010400962.1:0-538 GCF_000710305.1 Buceros rhinoceros silvestris
CAGGAGATCCTGGAGGTGGGTTGAGGTTCTCTAGAATGTTCTTGAGGTTCTTCAGAACATTCTTGGGGTGGGTTGAGGTTCCCCAGAACCTTCTTGAAGTTCTTCAGGAGATCCTGGAGGTGGGTTGAGGTTCTCCAGCCTCTCTTTGGGATGGTTCTCTCCTCCCAGGAGACGACCCAGGGGAGTTGGGGTGGTGGAACCACCTAGAACCCATAACTGATGTTCCCGGGGCGGTGGAACCCCATAACTGATGTCATTGGGGTGGTGAAACCCCCACCCCCACCTCATCGCCGGGTTTCTCGGGGGGGGCGGGGCCAGGTGGACCCGTCGGGAACAGGCCGATTTCTACCGGGTGGCCTCAAGCTACGGGGTGGACTTTGACCCTGAGGCTGGAAGGTTCCGCTGGGGCCGGTTCCGGACCTTGGCCCGCCTGGAGAAGAAGACAGATGAGAATCTCACCAAGTTCTTCCACGGCTTCGTCGCCATGTGCCGGCAGGTTTGCCGCCTGCCCCCCGCCCCCGGAGACGGTAGGGGGGCG
>NW_010400963.1:0-644 GCF_000710305.1 Buceros rhinoceros silvestris
GGGCCCGCAGCTCAGGGGGGACCTGCGGGCAGGAGCGTTCTTGCCTGCTGCCGTAGCACGGCCAGCAGGAGCAGTCGCAGCAGAGCTCAGTGCAGAGTACATCCACGGACACAGCAGTGTAGAAGCCATCTTAGGGCTGGCAGCACAGGGCCACCAGGAGACACTGCTGAAGCCCCCAGACACAATTAGCGGGTGTCCATCTGTCCAGCCAGATGAGCGTCTCTTTGTCCAGATACGTGAGTCTGCGCAGGGCTGATGCCACCCTTGGAGTGGTCCCTTTGGGGGCTGAGTGCCCTCCGCTCGTCTGTGCCTTCATGGGTCATTGCCTCTATACCCAAAAGCCACCCCACGAAACCCCGCAGTGACACTGTCCAACCTGCGCCTTCCCCAGGGACCGTGAGCGAGAGCACAAGTACAGCTCCGGTGAGAAAGAGCCGCACCGGGACCGTGAGCGGCAGCGGCGGCGGAGGTCCTATTCCCCCTTGAGGAAACGCAGGAGAGACTCTCCCAGCCACCTGGAAGCTCGGCGCATCACAAGGTAAGGGGACGCGGTCCCCTCGGTTGGAGACAGGCTCAGCTGGCACTCCCCAGGGGGACGTGGGCTGTCAGGCGCCAGCCCTCGCCAGCGGAGGTTTCTCCAGGAG
>NW_010400963.1:748-977 GCF_000710305.1 Buceros rhinoceros silvestris
CGCCCCCCGCCGGCGGAGGTTTCCCCAGGAGGAGACTTTTTTCCCCGAGCCAGCTCAGCAGGCCCTGCCGCACCGCCTAGTGCGCCGGGATTTCTAGCTAGAGGCAGGGGAGGGTGGGGGGGTCTCTTTTACACCAGCTGAAGACAGGAGGTGGATGAAGTCGGAGCAGGGACTTACCCGTCAGGTGCCAGGAGCATCCTTCCACAGGCTTCTGTTTCACCTCCTCCTG
>NW_010400963.1:1965-2168 GCF_000710305.1 Buceros rhinoceros silvestris
GCCCGCTCACCTCCAGATTCCTGGCATTCTCTGCTTCCCTCCCACCCACCCGGCCATCGATAGCAATCATCCCCATAGCGATGTGGTGGCAGTGCCGGGTTCTCCTTCCCCGGCTGGGAGTAAGAGCCCTCAGGCACCCGGCGCGGCCCCTTCACCACTTCACAGAGTGGATGGGTCAGTCCCCACACCCCCAACCCGGGGGG
>NW_010400963.1:2460-2761 GCF_000710305.1 Buceros rhinoceros silvestris
CCAAACCAGGAACCAGCAAATTAATTGCTCTTGGAGGGAGAGACCCAGTCAGGGAGGAATTTGCTGGGAAGCTTTGGTGATGAGCAGGGGTGACCTGTCCCCACCAGGGCAAACTTCAGGTCCCTTGGGTCTCTCCTCCAGAGTCTCTGCCCGCTCTGCAGCAGGCCTCTTCCATGAGAGAATATTTATTTATTGCCCGTCAGACAGTCCCTGCTATAAATAGGCTAGAAATCCCTCCTGACGTAATTCCTGGGGAAAAAACGGCCATTCCCTCTCCTTCTCCCGCCCGTTCCTCCCCGGC
>NW_010400963.1:3570-5477 GCF_000710305.1 Buceros rhinoceros silvestris
CGCGGGGGGAGGGGGCAGCCCCCGTCGACCCGCCGGGTTTGGCGGGGGGCCGCAGGCAGCGGTGGGAGCTGCCTGGCCCTGGGGTTCTGTCCTGCTGCCAGCCCAGCTGCCTGCGCAGTTCCTGCGTGCTGCGGGGAACAGTGGCTCCTCCCAGCACAGGCTGAGCTGGTGCTGAGGAGTGTCTTTCTCTTACAACACCTGGGTGCTCAGAGACACTAATTTGGGCTTAAGACTTCCCTCCCTCCCTTTTTCCATTCCCTCCCCTTAGCTGCCTGGCCCTGGGGTTCTGTCCTGCTGCCAGCCCAGCTGCCTGCGCAGTTCCTGCGTGCTGCGGGGAACAGTGGCTCCTCCCAGCACAGGCTGAGCTGGTGCTGAGGAGTGTCTTTCTCTTACAACACCTGGGTGCTCAGAGACACTAATTTGGGCTTAAGACTTCCCTCCCTCCCTTTTTCCATTCCCTCCCCTTCCATCCAGCATGATTATTAACAAGTTTGGGCTAATGACTCAAGGAGGTGTGGCATTTACGTCTAGCAGAAAGGGCCAAGGGGAGCCAGCATCTGCTGGAGGAGGAGAGGGGGGAGGAAGAAAGGCCACCCCCCAGCTAAGGGGTTACCTGCAGCTCCCAGTCCTGCTGGCAGCAGGTGAAGGGGCAAAGCTGCAAGTGGGGGAAGGCCAAGTGCCATGCGCTGTTCTGGCGGAGCTGGCTGATGGCCTCAGCAAGCACATAACCCTGTTACCTGTGGGAAGGTGCAGCCGCATGGCGTCTGCTTCCACCCGGGTGGGACAAGGGCAGGTTCTACGCCAGGAGTCCCCTTTTCCCCAGTATGCTTCCTGCTGCCGGTCCCCCTTGTCCTGTGCCTTCAATGCCCAAATCCTCTCCTTTTCCCAGCCCCCCCTCCCCCCCTCCTTGCTCTCTGCTGGTAATTTGAGGGTGGCCGAGGCAGAGAGCTGGGCACTGGTGTGGCCAGGGCTTGTGGGGACATGTGTCTGTCCTCTGGGAGGCCACTTTCTAGGACACAGAGAAAAGCATTCCGGGTAGGGCTGAGCCAATGCTCCAGTGCTGTGGTGGAGGGATCAAAGATGGGGTGTTCTTCCAGTGGGGTGCCACTGCCTCCCCTCCTGCGCTGGCCCTGACAGTGGCTGCTGGGCCACCTTCTGCAGTAAACTCCCTTCTTGCAAAGGGCTGGAACCTCACTCTTCTTCCCCAAAGAGTCTCTCCCAGTGTGACGCTGAAACACCCCATCCTTCTCCTCCCTGGGAAGACCCGAAGGCAGTGATGGGAGCCCAAACCCCAGATCTACCAGTGTTTCCAGAACAGCCCTGTGCCCATGCACGCCCCCTCACACACACGTGCGTCTGTAGCAAGAAAGCAGGGAGCCGAGAGATCAAAAACCGGGAGACAGAAGAAGAGGGACTTTGTGCAACCGGTGTAAATACCAAACCCAACGCTGACGAGTTCCTCGGGGCTGGGGATGGATCGGGGTCGGCAGCACCCACCGACTGTGGGACAGGAGGTGACTCCAAGGCTTGCGCAGGGCTGACGGCAGCTCTCGAACCCGTCCGGCTGATCCACGCTTCAAGGACTGCCTCTGCTTGTACAGCTGGTGGCAGCTAATGCTCCCGGGGTTTCCCGAGCAGGGTCGTGTTGGAGTGAACCTCTTTATTTATTTATTTATTTATTTATTGTAATTAGCGTTATTCTGGTTTTGTTTGTATGTCGGAAGGGATGGAGGCGGTCACTGTTACCAGTGTTTATTTATTCTTTGCTTGTTTGTTTTTGAACAGTCAGTTATTTTTGGATCTGTTTGTTTGTTTGAATGTATCCATGCCGCTGTTCTCCTGTAAAGGTTTACAGCGCTGGCCCCTCTCGCTGAGGTGGCCGGAGGAGTGGCGGGGACCCCCCCGCC
>NW_010400963.1:5555-9761 GCF_000710305.1 Buceros rhinoceros silvestris
GCTGCTGCTGGGTCCCTTTATCTGCGCTCTCCGAAGCGGGGCAGGGAGTGTGTGACGGGCAGAGGGGTGCAGGGCAGAGCTGCCTGGCTGTTTTAACGTTAAAATCCAGGGTTTCTGTGCAGGAACGCAATGGATGCGACCATAGAAACAGGTCTAGGATCTCACAGAGGTGACAGCAAGGGTCTGCTCGCTGGCCGGCCAAGCGACGGGGTGTTTGCAGTGCTGCAAGGGGAAATGTCGCCCTGGTCCGTGCTCGCGCCGGCCGGGTGCCAGCTGGCCGCTGCCGCTGTTTCCCTTGGCTCCGCAGCCAGCGCACAACCCGAAACCGAGCTGCTCTGCACAGGCACCGCTGGTTTCCCTGGGAGGATGCCGTCGCTAGGACTCCCCTGCCGTGTTTACCACCGCGCAGTGACCCACCCATGGAAAAACTAAGGAAACGAGAGCGTGAGAGAGCGATCCGTGTGAAGACGCTTGCAAAATCCTTGCAAAAATCTGGTGACAGGAGCTAACCAAGTCTCTGTGTGTGTGTGTGCGTGTGTCTCTGTGCACATACAGGCGTTCCCCTCAGTGGTGGTATTTATTTTTTAATTTATTTAAGATTTTTAGTACAATCTGGACCATCTCCCTCCCTGTCAGTGAACTACTGGGTTATCGGTCGGTTCGCGAGAAGCCCGTGAGCTTTTCTGTCTCTGTGCCTTTTGCCAGCGCTTTTCCTTTTTCTATGTTCTTTTGCTCATTCATTGCTTTTAGGGATTTTTGCTCTCTGCAGACGGCAGCGTTCACCTGATGGAAAGGGAACTCGCTCATTTCGATGTTGGTGAATCGCTGCTCGCCCACAGCCGGCTGCACCATGGGTCAGCTGCCGCCTCAAGGCTTTGGGAAAATATCTCAGCTGTTTTTTGGAGGCCCTGACTCAGAGGGTTTTGCTTTCCTGAAACAAAGAGGGCCTTTCCCACCCGTGGTTTTTTTTTTCCGTTCCGCAAGTGCCCTGGTTGCCTTTCCCCAGCAGAGCACACGTGACAGCATCCCTAACCCCGGAGTCGTGCTATCGGCTCTCCCCGCTCCCTGGGCCTGCCTTGGTTCTGGATTTCTCACACCGAGCGAGGCTCGTCCCATCTCTCCTAACCCCATCACTGGGGCCAGGCTCCAGAAACCCAGTACAATCTCTGCAGGTTCGCTGGAAAGCAAAGATAAGGGATATTTCAAATCACTCTTGTGTTCTTTCTTTTCATGGGTTACAGCACTTGGTAGAGCTTTGTTTTATGTGGACTGTGACTTTTCTCAATGTTTTTATTGTTTTGGGGACCAAATTTGTACCAAACTTGTCTGCAACAGCCAATCACTGTTATTTTGCTATGCATTGTACATATATTGAACAGGCTGAGAGAACTTATCTTCTATTTAATATTTATTTCTTCTATTTATTGAGCATTACTTTTAAAAAGCTCTTCGGGTCTTGCCGTGAGGTCCGTGAAGGCAGGAGCCTTTGAGGTGTTGCCACATACGTTGGATAGATGTTGGCTATCAGAGAGGTGAATTAGTGAGGCTGTCACCTGCTGGCATGGGGGCATCTGGCAGACAAATGAGGCTCATTTGGAGCTCAACCACCAGTGATTTCGGGAGGAACCTCATTTAGATGAGCCAGGCAGGGGAAAACTCTCCATCTTCTTGGGCCAGCTTCTACTGACAAATCCGAGCCCCATGGAAAGATGCTGGGCGTTTGGAGGTGACAGGCCCTCTGTGGTGGAGGAATAATCCTGCTCTTCCTCTTCCTGCCACGTAGGGCTGCTCAGATCATCAGAGATCCCTGAAGAACTCTTATCTCCCACCACTGACCGTCTCTTGGTTCTCACTGGCTGTTGGAGGACACAGGGACTTGTTGCCCTTTCATCAGGGCAAGGAAGGGGATAGAGCTGAAGTGACTTGCTGCGGTCTTCCCCAGAAAGCAAGGATGTCCCCCCTGCCCCATCCTGAGACCCTCGTCCTCATGCCATGTCCCACTTTGCCACTTCCCTGAGCTTCGTGCCAGGACCAGTAGCTTTGCCCAGATGTGAGCTCTGGAAAGGTGGCCAGGATGGGACTGGGGACGTCTCTCCTGTTATCTACATCACGTACTGGAGCTTGTGCAGGCATCCTCCCCCAGCACTGAAAAAAGCGTGGGTTGTGCTAAAAATCACGACCTGCCCGTGTCACTCCACCGATGCCACAGCCATTGTCCTCTTTACCTGAGTGGGAGGTGTTTGTGCTCCTCGGGCAGAGCTGCCCGGGCTGCCGGAGGGTGGCTGTGGCTCTGCTGTGGGCTGTTCCCACGGAGCGTCCCAGAGCTGCAGGGTGCTCAGCCCAGGGGCTGTCAGGATTTCTGTTTGAGAAAGGGATGGATTCAGGTGCCTGAGTGAAGACTTTGCCCTTTAGCATCCGGTAGGGTTTTATTTGCTACTTACCAGAGCAGGAGCAATTCTCATTTAGACTTTTGCTGCTACCTGGAAGTTTGCACGTGACCAGGAGGGTCTCCAAAGCACTGGTGTATCTGCTGTTGTAGCAACAGCTTCACGGTCGAGCATCCTGACTTCTGGGCTATCGCCTAGAGAGCAACACCCTGAACCCCCCGGCCCAGGGCAGCTCTCCGCCTCTCGGACCCACCGAATGAGGAAGCTGGAGGGAAACGGTGTCTCTGCTTTCTCACCTGTTGGTCGACTCCTTACCAAACGATGCCGGCGCATCTGTTTGTTTGATTTCAGTGTAAAACTCCTTTTGCTCTCCGTCAAAACGTGGTCTGTACTCTTTAGTCTTCCCGGGGTTTTTCAGTTGTTAGCCTGGTTAGAAAAAGGGTTCTAATAAAGGTTCGGACAGTATTTCCTTCTCATCGCAGCCCTGTTTGTCATGCTCCTTTCGGATCCAACTGCACGCGGTGGGATATTTTGGGTTGTTTCAGCTGCTCGGTGGGGAAGGGCATGTGCCTCCGCTCCCAGCTGCCGAGGACGGGCTCCTTGGGGCACTGGCTGAAGCAAAAAAAGTTGTGGGCTAGTATTTCTGGCAGCTGTCCCTTCGCTGCTGGGTCAGGCTTTCGCTGCCCTTTGCCAGGTACTCTGGATCCCCCTGCCCTGTTCAGGCACCACTAGACCAAGCCAGAAATGCAGCCTCACTGTGGAGGTCACTGTTCAGGCTTGCTGGTGCTTTCCTCAGGGCTGTGCCCTTCCCTGCTCACACAGTCGGCGCTCTAAGCCCTGCACAGTACTCTTGCACCACAAGGGTCCCACTGCGGTCACCTCTTTGGCCGTCTTGGCAGGAGGCAGGGTGCTCCCCCAGGAGCAATGGGGTGGTGGGGACTCTTCAGCACCCCAGATGATGCCTCTTGCCCTGGGATGCTCCCCTGGACGGCTGGAAGCCCCGCAGGGGAGCACTAGCACTGGCCCAAGTCCCCATGCTGTTCCCAGTAGGGCTCAGATGGACACCCAGGAAGGGTCTGGCCACAGCATGGACAGATCCTGGGGCGCAGGGCAGCATCCCCAGGTCACTCGGAAGAGAAGGGAGGCTGTGAAGCCGCTTTGCGCTCCCCAGAGCTGATGTCGTGGGGCTGGCTCAGTGGTGGGAGGCAGCCGGGAGATTTGCAGTGACAACAGGAGCTAAATTGGGATGGCCTAGAGAGGGCAAAAGCCGGGGGGAGGGGATGTGTGACTAAGCGGGATAAACAAGGCGACAGGGAGGATTCCTGGCTGGGGAGGGAGGATGACCTGGAGCTATGCAGGGAAACGTGGGACTGGAGATGTTGGGAGGCTCCTGGAAACACGGCAGTATCATAGGGCTGCCCGAAACCTCCTCAGGGCCCGTCCCCCCTCCCCTTTGGCTGGTGTTTGTGTGACCAGGTGCAGAGCGGGTGCTGGGGCAAACCCACTACCCAGGCACGGGAAGAAGCTAAGCTCAGGCTTGATGCGTGGCGATGGCCCACAGGACGCCTTGCTGTCACTTCTGGGGCAGCACGAGCCCTCAGCCAGGCAGGGACAAGGGGAGGGAGGGGGATGCTCTGCCCCTCCACTGGCAGCTGCCTCCCTGCACCCAGGGGTGCTCAGCCGGCCCCTGGGACCTCCCCAGGTACCTCCAGGAATCCCCCTAGGTCCTTAGGGAGACCCCCACAACACCCGGCTGCCCCCACTCACGGTGGGGGGCAAAGGAGCTGAGCAGAGGGGAGCAGCTCCGCCCCACACCAAG
>NW_010400963.1:9908-10144 GCF_000710305.1 Buceros rhinoceros silvestris
CGCTGGAGTGACCAGTGGCTGAGTTGCTGTGTGGCCTGCGCTGCATCACAGTCTTCCTGCTGTAATTAGTTCCATCAAGTCCATTAGAAAAATTGCAGATGCTGGAGAGAAGTAGGATGAGGCAGAGCCAGGAGGAGGCTGCACGAGGAAGTGGTCCCATACCCAGCATGACTCTCGCTGATGACGTCTCCTCCTCGCACATCCCATCGCCCACCCGACCCGTGCCTGGACCACCT
>NW_010400964.1:0-6624 GCF_000710305.1 Buceros rhinoceros silvestris
GGGAGCTCGTCCAGCGGCACCCCTCGCTCGCCTTCGCCGTGCTGGAGAAGGAGCAGGAGCTAGGTACGGGGCTGGGAGTCCTCCCCCGGGTGCCCGCCGTTACCTGGAGCAAAGGAGGCTCCGGGGAGACCTTCTGGCTCTGACAACTCCCTGACAGGAGGGTGCAGCGAGGGGGGGTCAGTCTCTGCTCCCCAGGAACAAGCAACAGGACGAGAGGAACCAGCCTCCAGTTGCTCCAGGGGAGGTTGAGGTTGTCCCTGAGGAGCCATTTCTGCCCCGTTGGGGTTGTCCAGGCTGCCCAGGGCAGTGGTGGTTGGTGGGTCGGGAACTGGGATGACTGGGAAGACACCGATAGTTACTGACGCAGCAGGGAGAACCTGCCCAAATTACTTCACTAAAAATGTCTGTGGTATTTTTCACCTCTGTTTCACTTTGTGATAAAGAGGAAACAGCGACCTAACCCAGTTCACGAATACCTGTGAAAAGCCTTCCAGGCCCACCAGCCCGTCCGGAGAAGTGGGGATTGCGCAGACCACGTGTGGGCTCCCCACGCCGCAGGCTCTGGGGGTTTATTATTAACCAGGTCTTGCTGTGTCAGTGTTTTCCAGGCCCTCGGAGAGCGAGGGAGGAACTGTGTTGGCTGTGCAGCTCCCTTCTTTGAGCACGTCTTGTAGCACCGATTTGGGGCAAACCCTCCAGTCGCTCATTAAGGTGTAAGCCAATCATGGGAACGCGTATTTTAACGAGGTGTTTTTCTTCCTGTTTAGCCCATCACCAGAGTGGACACAACAGCGGCGTGATTCACAGCGGCATTTACTACACCCCGGGGTCTCTGAAGGCGAAGCTGTGCGTGGAGGGAGCGGCCCTCTGCTACGAGTACTGCGAGCGGAAGGGCATACCCTACAAACGCTGCGGGAAGGTACGGGAACGGCCCCTGCGCTGACCTTACCACCTGCGGTACAACACAGCGTGCAGCAGCACCTGGTTGTGCTCTTTCTCCCGAGAGAGGAGTTTCTGCCACACTTGCTGCCCTCAGCATGCATGTGCCTTTTTGGTTTTCTTCTTGGCAGCGACTTAAACAAACTTTCTCTTCTGGGCCTAAATAACAATTCTCCTTACCTGGGCTGAGCTGAAATGTCGCAGGTAACGGAGAAGGCAAGCCCCATGGAGAGGCACCTGCCTAGCTCTGAGGAACACGAAGGCTCTCCGTGTGTCCGTGTCATACTTCTTGGCTTTATGGGGCTCTGAAGTGATGCAGTGGCTTGAAAACGGCCCCAGACGCGACCCAGCTACACATGTTTTTGCCGTGTTACATCCACTGACACCACGGGAAATGCTGGGGGCAGAGGGACGGCTGTAGTCGGGGGGCTTCCCAACCCTGTGTCCTGCTTCTGGAAGAGTCTGTGAGCAGAATCCCAGGAAGGAATGGGAACAGGACAAGCAAATTATTAATTCTCCCGGCTTCCACCATTCCTCAGCTCAGGCAATTTTCTGAGCCTGACCGGTGCTGTCTGCGGTGACTCTCGATGGATTTCTCTTCCAGGTGTTTTTCAATGAAAAGCTTTTCTCACCAGAGCCTGCTTGGAGGAGCAGTTCCAGGGGTCACAGCCCAGTGCACGAAGAGTTCCATTGGTTTGAATCGGGCTCCTGCACGCTTCCTCTGACAGCCCCTGGCCCTGGTGCTGGAGGAGGTGGTGAAGAGCTGAGCTGTGCTCACACTCCCCAAGTTGCACATAATTTTACATCCCCTCCTCCCCCAAAGTTGTCCCTTCCAGCTGGGGAGTCTCGTCTGCCCAGTCATTCTCCCGAGAGGAGCTTTTTCTTGCCTCTCTCTAGTCAGAGATACAAGATGAGGACCACGACTGCACACAGCGTTCAAGGTGTGGTCAGGCTCTGGGTTTTTTGCAGTGAAATAGTCGAGTTCTCTGAATCACCCCGTATCCTTTTCCTCCTTGTTCCTAACACTCAGGTTAGGGCTTTTCAGCTGTCACCAGGCATTGAGATGATGTTTGCATAGGATTGTCTGTCCTGACCCGAGGATCTTGGTCCCGAGTGATGACTTTGGGTTCCATCACTTTATACGGGAGGCTAAGACTGCCTTTTCCACGGTCCTCGTTTCACATTTACCTGCCATTTTGTTACGTCACTCGTTCTCCCTGGAAGGTCCCTCTGCAGTTCTTGACCGTCAGCTCTTGCCTGAACCACTGTGAGCCACTTTAAACCGTCACCTGACTTTCTAACCACCCTGGTTGTCCCTTTCCAGATCGCTCATCAACATCTCGGACAGCACGAGCCTTGCAGATCCTATCTGACGTGACAAGCGCCACGTCAAGGCCCCATGGCTCAGCACCCCTGGGAGCTGGGTGTGGGGGACAGCTGGGTGCGGGGCGGTAGCTGGGTGCAGGGCTCTCCCAGCCCCAGGGTGCAGAGCGTTGATGGGCCCAGCACCAGTGCGGGTGGTGGTTGTCCTGGCCTGGCTGTCACCATGTGGTGCTGGTCACAAGGTGGCACTGTGGATTTGTGCAGCGATATGCCGGAATTTGTGTCCAATCCAGGGGAGAGGGTGTTGAGGTTCTGCAGCTTGTTTCACACAAAGCAGCCCCAGCCCTGGAGAACTGGGTGCCTTCTCAAGGCAGAGGTGCCTGCATTGCCCAACCTGCAAGTGGTGTGGTCTGGGCACAGGTAATTCACAGCCCGGACGAGTGTCTTGTGGGAGCTGTGAGCTAACTACACGGTCCAGTGAAGTGAAGCTGGGCCCATTCCGTTCAGACACCACATCAGAACACATCCTTACTCTCATATCAAGACTATCTGAGATTCATCCATCTTGGTTAATTCCAGTTTTGGTTTTGGAAGCATCCCAGTGGCTCTTTAAAATCATAGTCTCTTCTTCCACATTCAGATGTGTCTCATTATGTCTCATTCAGCAAATATTATCCATGGATGGTAACTTAAACTCCAGTTTAACATTGGGGTTTCACGGGAATAACAGGTATTTATTGGATCTTGCACATCTGAACCACATCTTTTCCCCCTTGAATTATTGACTGTTCGCTCGTTTGCTGTTGCTTCCTCATCAGCTTGGGCTTGATGCCCAACCTGGCCTGGCTTCGCCTGCTGCTCACTGCCGTGCCTCGTTACCTTTCCCGCAGCTCATTGTAGCCGTGGAACACGATGAGATTCCCAGACTCAAGGCTCTGTATGAAAGGGGGCTGCAGAACAACGTCCCTGGGCTGAAACTGATTGGAGCGAAAGAGATCCAAGCGAAGGAACCCTTCTGCAGGGTAAGGGATTCTACTTCTCATTAGCTTCTAACACCTCCGTTTCTCAGGTGACATTATTTTTTTAGTTTAACTTTAATATGACTCTGGCCTTGAGGTGGTTTGCAGGGGTGAGAAGTTCAAAAGAGCCTGCAAACCCAGAAGAAGTACAATCATCAACAAAACCAAAGGTATCCCTTTGTTGCTGGAAGTTTTTAGCTCAGCCCAATTCTTCGGGAGCATTGGCCGTTGCCTACGCGTCAGACGGGCTCTAACATGACGCTGGAGTCGAAGCAGGAGACTCTGTCGTGCCTTAGTCCCTGTGCAGGGCTGAACTGAGAGGACAGCCTCCAGGTTCTGCCAAGGCCATCCTTTCCCCAGAGGTGTCCTCCCTGAAACGTAGGCTCAGAGACAACAAAGAGAGTTCTCCTGCCAATGACAACAAGCGATTTTTCTTAGATTTTTTATTTTTAATCTTTACTTTTTCCCCTTTCCCCTCGCAGGTGCTTGCTTGGTTTTGTGGTCGATAAGCAGTTTTTCCTTTGCCCAGGTTAGAGCTGCTATATCTGAGTTTATGTTGCAATGATTCCGCTCCTTCCCACTAGACTTATTTAACTTCCAGCAAAGCTCGATAGTGCAGCAGTGAAAATTCCTTCCCATCTGTAAGTGTGGGTTTGGATCAAGCCAATTTCAGTCCACTTGCTTCCTGCACACGTGGTTGTTTTGTAGCCCTTCCCAGCCTGTTGTGAGAAGCTTGAGGAACTGAGCCTTGTAGGTATAAAGATAGTAAAAGTTCTCCGAGAACCACAAAACATTCCAGCTACGTGTGGGACTTGACCTTTGCTTTCTGCTAGGACTAGGGCTGTTGTCTAGCTCGGAAGGGGCTTTTCTCGGCTCTGCAACACGGTGAGCGTGGAGAGGATTCTTTCAGCCTCGCAGGAGGCGTTGGCAACAGCCACGCGTCCGGTGGGACTCCCAGGTGACCATTTGGAGGTGGAATTGCTTAGTGCATGGTGAAGAAGAAGTAGGCATGAGCTGAAGCTAGGGTTGGGTAACCTGTTTTATGATGCTGTTCATGCTGTCGTTACACCATCACTTCATCCGCCGTAAGTCGTTTTCACCATATTAGTTGTCCGCAAACATGGACGCTGGAGCTGAGAGGAGGAGCAGGCAGCCAGGGATGGGGCGACAGCAGTGCTCCCCTCTCAACGTCAGAGCACCTTCTTCCAGGTGAAGTGTCCTCTGTCCACATACACCTTCACTGTTCTGTGTACCTTCACCCTGTTTCAGGGTCTGATGGCCCTTGACTCTCCGTACACCGGCATTGTGAATTACAAACAAGTGGCCCAGTCCTATGCCGAAGACTTCCAGGAGGCGGGTGGGACGATCCTGACCGATTTTGAAGTGACAAACATGGAGATGGCTAAAGAAAGTTCCTCAGGAAGCGAAGACGGTAAGGCAGGGTTTGCCCTCCTAATACAGTTATGTCCAACAGTGGTTGCTCCGTAGCTTGAAGATGTTCCAGCAGAAGGGTCCTTCGTGGTGACCAGCTGCTCATTCCGTCAGCTTTCTGTTCTGCGTCCACGTGCAGTAATTCCTTCTCTTGTCTGATTCTGTTACAGGGCTAAAATACCCTGTCGTCATCAGGAACTCGAAGGTGAGAACTAAGCTGAAGGTTTAATTGCTTGATAGGAAACTGTTTCTCCTCTTTGTTAAGCATTTTGGTGGAGTGCTGGTGAATTAAT
Source organism: Buceros rhinoceros silvestris (assembly GCF_000710305.1). Taxonomy (NCBI): domain Eukaryota; kingdom Metazoa; phylum Chordata; class Aves; order Bucerotiformes; family Bucerotidae; genus Buceros; species Buceros rhinoceros. The sequence continues at coordinate 5,006 of NW_010400964.1, forward strand.
CAGCTCTCTGAAAAGGAGCGTGATCACTAGGACTGCTTCTATAAAACAGCTGCAGCCAGTCCTTCGCTGTGAGTGCGCGGGAATATCAACAACACTGTAACTTTCTGCCACCTAACCTGTGTTTAACTGTGCATGTCCCTAATCTTCTTTATTGGCACGTTCCTGTTTCCAAGGGCTCCTTTTATGACCCGTTTGTTTGGTGAGAAACACCGATTTGCTTGTGGGGTTTCGGCACCTATAAAAGTGATAAGGAGGCGTTTGGAACCAGCAGAGAGCCACAAGCTGGTTTAGTTTCACTGCACCATCCAGCGGATCTTTCCTGCAAGCCAGTTAAGGCTGCGCAGGAAATGTAGCTGTCAGCTTTTCGCCTCAGGGGAGCATAGCTGGGCTCTTCCCTGGAAGGGGGAAGACAGACCAACCCCCAAAAAAACCAACCCCACAACCACTCCAGTAGTTCATAAAGTTAGTGCTGCTGCTTTTTTCATCTATTTCTGCTTTTTCATGAAAAGGAAGCTTCCAAAATCTGTCAGATTCTCTCAGCAAATACTGGTATTTTTAATGGAAACATTTTAAGTTGAAAAACCCCGTAGGCTTTGAGAACGTTTTAGGATAGTTCTCCTCCAGGGGATGAAGAAGAATACTATAAATAAATTAAATAATCCAATGGTTCTGCTTCCATTTGAAAAGTTGCTTCTCTTCCTGTCTTTACTCTTTCTCCCCACCCCGCCCCCCCCAGGCTTGTAGGTGATGGGTGGTTTTTTACTAGATAACACTGAATTTCTGTGTGTTCTGTTTTGGTTTATTTCCCCAGGGTGAGGAAATCTACTGCCGCCACATTGTGACCTGTGCCGGCCTTTACTCAGACCGCCTGTCCGAGATCAGCGGCTGCAGCCCCGAGCCTCGTATCGTACCCTTCCGCGGAGATTATTTGGTGCTGAAACCGGAGAAGTGCTACATGGTTAAGGGGAATATTTACCCGGTGAGTACTCTCCTGTCTGTCTTTCCCAGCGTGCTCTAAGAACTCCAGACTAGAGCAATAAGGGCAGTGCTACGTGGTTACTTCTGTTAGATGTGGACACAGATTCAGTTGCTTTCTGCCAGGACAGGTTGTTTCTGTCAGTTCTCGAGGAAAGGGTAGAAGGACCTTGTGGGAAGTTAATGCCAGTTGTTTGGGTTTTTTTGTTCGTGGGTTTGTTTTTTTAATGGAGAAAGAATGAAACGTTTAGCCTGATGGCCACATGCCCACAAAAGCCTGGCTTCTTTCTTTGCATCGTGAAATAAATCTACAGTCAGAGGTCAGAAGTCAGTGAGAAGACAGCAAACGATGAGTTACTTAGATGTGGAATTAGCTTTACTTTGTGAAACAAAAAATAGACACGAGAGGAAAAGGACAAGCTTTCTACTCTCTAAAATAGACAAAGAATGTGATGAAGAGGAGCGATCCCAGACAGGAGGTGAAGATAACAAAGATGACAAGAAGAGAAAATTGTCAATCTCTTCTGCCCAGGAACAAGTAACAGGACAAGAGGAAACTGCCTCAAGTTAATTGGGTGGTTGCTCCAGGGGAGGTTGAGGTTGTCCCTGAGGAGCCATTTCTGTCCCGTTGGGGTTGTGCAGGC
>NW_010400964.1:6791-13577 GCF_000710305.1 Buceros rhinoceros silvestris
GTGGTTTTCCCAGCCGTGTGGAGGTGCTGCTGCGGGACAGGGGTCAGTGGGGACCTGGCAGTGCTGGGGAACGGGGGCACTCGAGGAGCTGAAGGGGCTTTTCCAACCCAGTCGATTCTGTGAATTCCGAGGGCATCGTTTTAATTCATGCAGCACACTGAAATACCACCTTTCGGAATGGAACTAAGATTTGCCTGCAGGGCACCAGGGGGAAGTGGCGGCACCCTGGGTGTGGACTGTTTGACCTCTTCTCACCAGGGAATGATTCAGGGGATGGGAGGAACTGGCTGGGTGGGAGGCGTATTTCATGGCCGTGTGGGGATAGCTTGTACCCCTTGACATTTTTTGCGATGGTAATAAGATTAGAAAATTGCACGACTCAATGATACGTACCCTGCCTTGGGCTGGGATGGGAGGAACTGGCTGGGTGGGAGGCGTATTTCATGGCCGTGTGGGGATAGCTTGTACCCCTTGACATTTTTTGCGATGGTAATAAGATTAGAAAATTGCACGACTCAATGATACGTTACCGGAACCGTAATGAGTTTGTGGGGTGGTTGCACTAAGCTTTGAAAGTACTAAAAGCATCTTTGTAATGGGAAGAAGAGCGCGCTGAATCCAGAAAAAGAACATCTCCGTAGTCATAACAATCCTGGGTTTTGAGAAATACGTTATTTGATTGCAATATAATTATGCTGGGGAATAGCATTAGTGTGACTCTGGCTTTGTTGTGGGTTGATTTATATCCTGACAAATCCTGTGCACCTTTTTTCTGTTGTTTGTTTTGCTGTTGCCTGAGACGCCATCCTGCCTGGCCCTGCTCTGTTCTTCAGTGCTTTAATTCAGCTACGTGCTGCAACTGCCCCATTATCAAGCAGGGGGAACAGCGCAGGAGCCTGTGGTGTGGTTACGTGCCTCGAATTTTGTTGTAGTGTTGGAAATAAAATGGCAAATTGACTTCCTTTCTTCCCTTGTCCATTCCATTTAAAAATAGTTATTTCCATTTATTGGGAGGACAGCTCCTTTGCTGCCTTCTGTTCAGTCTCACGCAATAAGCTGAACGTGTTTGTCCGTTCCTCACAAACGTTGTCCTGGGTGGGCTTGTTGAGCCCAGTGGTTGCATGGCTGTTTCTCCAGTGTGGTTTGTAACAGCTCTAGTAATGGTGTGTCCCGCCTTAGGTTCCCAACCCTCGGTTCCCTTTCCTGGGGTTCCACTTCACCCCAAGAATGGACGGCAGTGTTTGGCTTGGGCCTAACGCAGTCCTGGCCTTTAAGAGAGAGGGCTACAAATTGTTTGACTTCAGCGCTGGAGACTTCTTCGACGCTGTGCTGTACAGGTAATCTCCTGTCTGCTGACCGCAGTTATTTAAATGCCAGCTGGTGGCTCCCTGGAAGCTAGCTCTTGGCCAAACGCCTGCTTTTGCTAGGTTTTTGTATGTTTAAAGACAGTTGTGCTGATAAGGGTGGACTTCTCTAAGCCATTTGACTTCATGTGATCTAATATTTGGATTTTCATAAACCACCGAGACATGTCTCAGCTGGTCTGAGAATGTGGCTGCTCCGCGGAAGGTTCTGGTGAGCCTTGCTGTGCTACTGGAGCTCTTCCAAGACTGGTTTTGGTCCCATCCAGTGTAATGTTTTAATCAACCTAGACAGGGCGACGCAAATACCTGCAGAGGGTGCTTGGAAGAGGGAACACAGGGTGGTCTGAGGTGCCGTGTTAAACTTGGTCAGACCATCAATACGCATTTACAAACTGTCCGAGTGCTAGGAAATACGGCAAGGGCCGCGAGTGCAGGCCAGGAGCTGTCCTGGCATGTCCGAGGAGAAAGGTGTCGTTGCTAGAACTGCAGACAGAAGTGAACAGAGTATCTGCAGAAACTGAGAGAAATCTCGTTCCTCTATGAGGGGCTGGACGATTTTAGAAACGAGACTTGAAAAAGAATGTGAAAATATTGGGGAGGATCCACGAAGAGGCTGAAGAACCTCCAGGCCAGGGAACTGGAAGAGAGCATTCTGGTGAACAACTCCATGCAGGTTATTAAAATAAAGAGCTGAAACCATCTTGATCATTGTCTGTAGATTTTTCTACTGGAAGACTTGAGGAAAGCAAAGCAAGCGGCACAATTTGCAAAGGCACAGCAATGTGCAGTGGCTGAAAGCTGAGGGGTTTAGGAGCGTGACCATCTCCTCAGAGGGTCGGATGTCTGTCTGCCCTCGCGTGGGGGTTTTCGGTCTCTTGCCATTCGACCGGGCCAGAGAAAAACCCTGCATGTAGGAAGGGCTGGAGTTCAGCGTTAATTCTCCGGGAGAGGATGTAAACACAACGCTACCGCTCTGTAAACAAGGTTTACTGGAGCAGGGGAGGACAAACGAACGTTTCTCAAGTAGGAAGCGTGAGCAGATTGCTGGTGTTGGGGATGGGAACTCCTGCCACGCAGCTGCACTTGCTGCCTTCTTAGCCAGTGTTAGTTTGATGTGGCTGCATTTATCACGCAAGATTTGTTCTTCCCACAGTTATTTTTTGTCTCTGCAGTGGGTTATGGAAGCTGGTGCTGAGAAACTTGTCTTACGGCCTGAGTGAAGTGTACAGAGCGTGTTTCCTCAGCGCGCAGGTGAAGGAACTGCAGAAGTTCATCCCTGAGATCACCATCAATGATGTACTCAGGTAAAGAAAACTCTTCTGGTCAGTAACATCCAGAGGCTTGTTAAATCTCTTCTTTTTGACAGCAGCAAATGTAGCATCAGGTTACTCCCTCCACCACAATATGCTACCACAGCACAGAAACATTGAGATGTTTCCTGCAGGAAAGTCTTTTATATGGTGTTTGCTTCATTCAGAGGGGAAGCCAGGCTACAAATCGCTGCTGAGCGACTTAGTTTAAGGCCTCAGTAAAGTTGTTTTCTGCTTCTTACTGCGTGTGGAGAGAAGCTAATTCAAAGGAGTTCAGCAGTGCTAAGGAACTGAGGAGACATGTGAGGAAAGAGGAGGCATTTCGGTACAGGGAGCTGGGTTAAACTGTCCAGACAATTGCAGGGAGAGAATTCTGAACAAGAAGAGCTCGAGCATGGTAAAAGGGAGTTACCCAGCTTGGGCAGCGCACCACTGGCATGAAATAGGGGTTTGACAAGGCTTGCTGTTTCAGAACAAAGGGTTTCCTTTTAGAACAGAGAAAGCGTGGTTTTGTGTTGGGGAGGAGAGTAACTTCCCAGCCAGGAAAGACACAGAAGATCCTCCGCTTGGCTTCCTGCCCTTGTTTTACTGTAATGACTGAGACATCTCCCACTCTGACTCACAGGTGTTAAACTTCCCTGTGCTCCCCCAAAAGCCTGGCTGGGCTTTGGCTCCACAGTCTGCCTGGCTGTTTCCCTTCACAGCGTCAGAACAGAATGGATTTTCTGACTTGAAGAAACACTTTCTTTCTCCTGGTGAGCTCCTCCTCTGTGTTGCAGGGGCCCGTCTGGAGTGAGAGCTCAAGCACTGGACAGCGACGGGAATTTGGTCGATGACTTTGTATTTGATGGAGGCAGTGGGGATATCGGAAGCAGGATTCTTCACGTCAGAAACGCCCCTTCTCCTGCTGCTACCTCCTCCCTTGCCATCGCCAAAATGATTGCAGACGAAGCGAAGCAAAGATTTGAGCTGTAATGATTGACAGGCGTAGTACGGTTTTACCCCTCCTGTGTGCGTAGCAGCTTGTCTGCAGTGACCGAACTCTGCACCCTCTGATGACAAAGATCAAACAGGCAGAGAGCAGTGCTGGTTCAGCTGTCCAGTGCAGAACCAGTGTTTGAAATGTTTGCCTTTGCCAGCCCACAACTTCTCAGCGTCGCCACTAAAGGAGTTACGGCGCCTGGTAGGACCTGTTGCAGTGAGGCCATCCACAAGACAGCAGCAAACAGCCCCGTTGGCAGGAAAGGTTTGTCCACCCGAGCGGGAGCAGCCCGTGGAGGGGCTGATGATAAGCACAGCATGAGGGTCTCTCCAGCCACAGCAGCCCTTGAGGTAGACAGGGAAGAGCCTCTGTGGTGGGGTTGCCCACACGGACTCCCCGTGCCTCTGGTCTCAGCGTTGTCTCCTTGTCGTGCTCTGGAGAGGTGGTCGCTGCTCTGAAGAGCCACAAGCATGTGCTGGGTCTCTGTGCTTTCTGACTGTTCAAACTGGAGTCTGCAGTCCCCTAGCGTACATTAAAGTAAAGGAGGTAGAAGGATAAGCCCCGCTTAAGGGTTCTGCTGATAGGGAACAAAGGGCTTCATCAGGGACCGAAAACAACATTCAGAGCCTCCTGTGTGGATGCAGAGTATTTCAGAGAAAAATCAGGCCTAGGGAGGGATTCCCAAATCCAAGTCAGTTCAGATACGCCGTTCAGATACACTGGCTGTCCCATCGCTGTCTCTACTTTGTTGCAGCACTGAAATTAAAACGTGTTTGTAAACAGTCATTTCTCATTTAACTTCAGTCTGGGAAGGCAGCACTGATCAGAAACTACTTCAGTGGGCAGGGTTGATTTTTTTTTTTTCCTGTTGACTACTGGTGATGTGAAGGGAGCTTATCTTTGTACAGCGTGTTGAGCAATCCCGTGGAAATGGTCTTTGTCGAAGCAAATGCCAGGGAAGGGAAGCCTCAGAAACCTGTCTTAACTGAGTCATGTTGTGAGCTGCTTCCCTCGGAGCCCAAGCGGCAGCGAGTCAGGAGGGCTCCCCATTCCCACACAGCTGGCACGGGGGATGCTCAGAGAGCGCTGGTCACTCTCCCCAACCCTTCCTGATCCTCCTGATCCTCCGTTTTATCAGAGGTGCACCTGGGAGAGGCTGTGTGGAGAGGTGCAGGACATTAACCAGCCCCGGTGCTGAGCTGACGAGTATCGGGATGTTAACAAGCCCCGGTGCTGAGCTGACGAGTATCGGGATGTTAACCAGCCCCGGTGCTGAGCTGACGAGTATCGCCCTGCGTTCTGCGTAATTGCCGCAAAAAAGAATTACATGGCCCCAGGGACAAAGAACTTGAGAAAGCAGATGTTCACAGGATGTTGGGTAACACGGGTAATTGTGGGTAGTTTGCTACCAGGCAATTTGCCATCCATTTTTTTTTTTCACGTGCTTTCTGTACTCTGCAGGAGGGAGTTAGCGTGTTAGCGCGGGGCAGGTGTGCTGGCCCAGGGGTGCACTGGCCAGAGCTGAGCCGCTGCTGGCAGAGGAAGCGCCTCCTCACCTGGCTTTTTTTTCTCCCGGTGACACCTACTTTACCAGAAAAGTGACTCCCGTATAAGGACAACCTGGAAATTCAAATACTAAGCCCTTCAGTGCTCATTATTCTCAGCCACAGTAACACTAGACGGAGGTTCAGGTATTCCAGGAGCTAAAATGCTGTGCGAAAGTTTTATCTTCACGGCGGAACAATCCTATCTCCGCTCCCCGCCAGCAGTGTTGCCTATCAACAGTAAATACTACAAAAGGATTGCAAAAGCAGCTTCCTCCCACACGAGGTGTGGCCCTGACATGTATTAACAGAAGAAAGCCCATCAAGATGTAGAGCAGTCGTATACACGGTGGTGAATCTGACGTCCGCACGTTCTAGCTGCGCAGCCTGCTGTGCTTTTTACTCGGGACGGGATTGGTTTGGGGTAGAGTTTAACCGGAGCTTTTAAATTATGAATCTTTATGTAGCATTCTGTGAAATGTTTCTATTTATAGAGATGGCTGTAAACCTTTTTTAAAGGAATAATTTCAGAGAATTATAATAGTGGGTTTTCATACATAAACCTTGTTGCCCAAGGAGTGGGAAAATGTATGGATGTATTTTCTGTAAGGGTCTAATTCGCTTGGATGGCTTAATGACTGTCTGTGCTATTACGATTAAAACAAGGTGGTGGCTTGGTTTTGGATTGCTGTAAGGGCTGTGTATTTCTCCTGACTTACAGAAAACTTCTCTGTTATTTGCTAATTTTCCTCTGAACAGGGCAGGATATAGCTCTATATAACAGGAATTACTTCGTTTGAGGGGAGGACTCATGACCAGACTTGTCTTCCTGAAGCACCTCTGTCTTAATCTGTGCTTCTCACACCCCGCAGCCTTTCTCACGCCGCTGCGTGTGCAAGGGACAGGACTGGCCTTAAGCCTCATCTGGACCTGTAATGGCACGTGGAACCGTAATTCTTGACATTCTGGATACACGTGCTGGGACAGCTTTGGACAAACACAATTTATTCCCCCAAAGCGTTCTGTGAAAAGTGTTCACGGAAAAGTCTCGGTGCCAGCAGTGGGGCTGCTGCCACCTCTGGGGGCAGCCTGGGCCAGGCTCTGCCCACCCTCAGCACCAACAATCTCTCCCTTCTCTCTGCTCTGACTCTCCCTCTGGCAGTGGAACCATCCCCCTTGTCCTGTCCCCACAGCCCCTGCTGACCAGCCCCTGCCCAGCTTTCGGACACCCCTTGCAGCACTGACAGGCTGCACTCAGGTCTCCCCGCAGCCTCCTCTGGCATCCTGCGGGTTCGTGGATCTCTCCTCGGTTACCCCAGGGCTGCACTCGGGATTACCTTCTTCTTTTTGCTCAGTTTGCTTTTGACAAAGGAGCATCTTTCTGCAGAAATAAATACTTTGTTGGGATGTTTCCCGGCCGCTCTGAGGTGACGGGAGGGCTGAGACCAGAAAGCCCGAGTGGCTGCCACGGGGAGATCTGTCACAACGAAGGGTCAGCGCTCTGGCTGGCAGAAAGGCGCTTTTTTCTGGTTTGATTTATCCTCTCCCTTTGCAGACAGGTTTCTAAGGGGGGGTGTGTGTGTGTG
>NW_010400965.1:0-219 GCF_000710305.1 Buceros rhinoceros silvestris
CCACCGGCCCCAAGAACACGCCAAACCCAGCCCGCCTCAGCAACGTCCCCAGCAGCATCTTCCGGAAAAACTCCCCCGCAGCCCGGAACGGGGGCACCGAGGCCGATGCGCAGATCCTGGAGCTCAACCAGCAGGTGGGCAGGACCCCTGCCCGCACCCGGCTGCTGCTGGGGCTGGGGGCCGCCCTGGGTGGCTGGGGGTGGTGCTGAGGACCTCAGG
>NW_010400965.1:398-759 GCF_000710305.1 Buceros rhinoceros silvestris
CCAGTTGATGGACCTGAAGCTAACGGTGGACGGGCTGGAGAAGGAGCGAGATTTCTACTTCAGCAAACTGCGGGACATCGAGCTGATCTGCCAGGAGCACGAGAACGAGAACAGCCCCATCATCACCGGCATCGTCAGTGTCCTCTATGCCACGGAGGTGAGGGTCAGGCACCGGGCAACCACCCCAGGGGACCCCCAGCCCCCCATCCTGCTCTTCCTTGGGATGAGTCCCCCTTCCCCACAGCTGCTCCTGGCATCTGGCCCTGTTCACTCCCTGGGGTGCCCTGGGGCGGGGTTTGGGGTCCTGAGCACTGTGCCAGGATGAGGTGGGAGCCCCATGGGAGCAGGAGCGCACACACAC
>NW_010400966.1:0-303 GCF_000710305.1 Buceros rhinoceros silvestris
CGCTTAGGAAAGCTTCCTTTAGGTCGGGAACCCTTCCCTTGGTCTCCCCTAGGAAACGCCCCAGGACTCGCCCCCTCCTCGTTTCCCCAGCATCTCCAGCACGCAGAGCGCCCCGCCCGCAGGCGGCGGCAGACAATGCGGGACCGCGGGCCGGGCCGGGCGGATGGGGAGGCCTGTGGGTGCGGTAGTTCCCTGGCCATCACCTGATGCTGTGAGCAGGCGCAGCCGAGGGCTGCAGGAACTACAAAACCCGCTAGGCAGCGCGCCTGGCCGTCTCGCTGGTGCAATCCACACCTTCGCACG
>NW_010400966.1:663-1011 GCF_000710305.1 Buceros rhinoceros silvestris
TAGTAAGTTTGGCAGGGCTTGGCTATGTGAGTAGCGAGCCTGTACGCGTAACTTTTCCAGCTCCTCGGCAATTCTTCTGACTGCATCTCTTTGCTCGTGTGCATCTTACTAGCTCCCGGTGCTGGTTGCAGACCGCACCGATCCTCAGCACTGGTATCGTTAACCTTTGCTTTGCGAACTATCTGAAGCAGCATGCATCGATTTGTCTTGGTTGCCAAGCAAACTGCGGCAAGCCTGGGCTGCGAAGGGCCGGGGGTCTGCCGAAGCGGAAGGAAAGACATGGCTTTGCGCCGCGCCGCTTCGCTGGCGGCGGATCGGCAGCCGCGCTGTCCCCGGCTCCCGCGGCCG